>NW_025788819.1:0-19214 GCF_021130785.1 Homalodisca vitripennis
TATATATGTGCAAATCTTTTAACCTGATGTAAATGGTAGTTGTAAATATAAAACGTTCTTTTAGTATTGGAGTTTAAAACTATAAGTTTATATGATTTTGTCTGTGAATAATATCAAATTTATTTCAGGATTAAATGATAAATTATGGTAGGTATAGTTGATAAATGCTACATGCTATCTGGTATGCATCTTGAACTTTAACTAATCTAGCATAGAAAAAACATCTTGTATTTACAAATTACGTTTAGTTAAAATACTTTTGTTATTTATCTCTTTAAAAAGTTATCCTATGCCTGAATACGGATCACTGAGCCGATAATCTGTTACGCTATCAGTATAATTCACGGATAATATGCATTGCGGAAATATTAAAGATCAGGGAATCTATATGATTTACGTTTAAATTATTCATATTCTGATATAAGTTAAGTGGCTATGTAACTGTCTTTAATCTAAAAATGGCATGTTTATTAAAGGAATCAAAGCCAGTTAGACGTTAAAATAATTAAAGAAAAAAAACTTAATGCCGAAGACTAATTGTCTGTTATAAGAATATAGAACCATATAAAAATCGATTATTTGTCTTTATTTCATAAACTAGCGTATTTGGTTTAGAAATAAATTACTTTTAATTAGCCATTAAGCAGGGTAAACCACTATTCCGTATTTTTATCTCTACATAATTGCTAAATTTATACGTACTAGCTTGAATATGAAAATTTATAAATATGCTGTATCCGTTTAACGTTTATTGCCGTAATTTTACCAATGTATTGATTATAAAAACTACACCATTGCATGAAAATTTAAATATACTGGATTAAAACTAGGAGAAACAAAACATCGTTAGTTGAATTGTATGCGTTCTAACAATACACATCGTTCGCATGTGCTGTTTATTGCATCATTTATGTAAGAGAATTTACGAATAAGAAAAGTTGTTACAAACTTTAGCTCTGAAGCGGACAGCAGAATTGTTACTTAGTTCAAACTTGAAACATTTATCGAAGTAAATTTAGATCTCGAAGTTAAAAGGTTTAAGGTTGAGTTGATTTATGGAAGAATCACTTTCGTAAGCCTAATTATTTTCGGTAATATAGTATAGTTAAGTGGTCAAAATCAACAATTACTGACGATAAACATAATATTTTATAATTCTATAACAGTTATTATAAAGTTAATTTAGTAATTGGCAAAGCATCTGTAAACACATTTTAAATCTAATGTTCATGAATAATCTATGAATTTAATTAATTTTATTAAACAGATAAAATTTTGTGTAAAGGTTTAAATTCACATGAGCAAAAAAACTACTTTTTAGTGTTGTAGCACAAACTAAAAATATGTTTGCATATTTGTTATAACATATACATGGTTTTCATTCTACCAAAGAGTTTATTCTATTGCTTCAATTTCAGCATCACTCAGCATTATTCTTAGTTTGATCAATAAATTATGTGACTCAGCAAAGGCACGGAAATAATAAAAGGCTGGAAGTTTATAAATTAGTGTCATATCACGGATTCCCTGCTTCCTGTAATCAAATTTTACCACTTCCGTTTCTCTCTAAGGTTCCAACATTCCTCCTTCCAACAGATCCTTTCTTCTCCAACAATCCATCCTCACTCTTGTCTTATTTGCTACTGTACTTACTTGCTACTACTCAATACTTGTTTTTCTTTTTTCATTTAAAGACTCTGATTCACGATAGGAAAAATTGTCGTACTGGGTTAGAAAACGTTTCATGTCCGTTCAGTTGCCTAGGCTTAATCTAACATCAGTTTGAGATAATCATCTTGTGATATGAATAGGTACCCTACTTTCCATAGTTTTAGTACACAAATACATTTAAATTTAAACAATTTATTTCTCACCGTACAAAAAAAATCTTTTTATAAATAATACACACTAATAATTTTGTTTTCACATTCGTCAAACAGGATGAGTTTTACAAATTTCAAAAAATATGGTAGGAAATAAACTAAAAATAAAGTGAATATATAGGGACTAAAGAATACGGCTGTGAGTAAACTATTTCAACAACCATAAGGAGTAAACATTATTCCACCTTATGCCCATAAGGTTAAAATTATGTGACAGTGTGTTTATTCCAGGATTATTTTCTCTTTAATACAAATCGTCTTGTTTAAAGGCACGTAAGATTTTAATTTTGGTGAACAAAGCCAACAATGTGTTTCAAAAATTATGTTATGAAAATGCTTGAAATCGCCCATAGTTGCTATGTTTATGCTATGTTAGATGCTATGTATAAAATTTCATATTTAATTCTTTATTAAACTTAGACAATTAGTGAATTTGGTTTTTATATTACTTGATTTGAATTGAAATCTAAATTTTTTACATTAATGGAAAAATTTTATACCTATATACAGGATTATTTCATCACGTGTCAATATGATATCAGATACAAACTTGTAACAACTTTTCTGAAACCAATTACAATAAATAGATTTAATAAAAGGCTTTTATAAAATACCATCTTC
Organism: Homalodisca vitripennis; assembly: GCF_021130785.1. Lineage (NCBI taxonomy): Eukaryota > Metazoa > Arthropoda > Insecta > Hemiptera > Cicadellidae > Homalodisca > Homalodisca vitripennis. The sequence goes on from NW_025788819.1 coordinate 2,505, forward strand.
CTAAATAAATTCCTTAAATGATTGTTTTTTTTTTGTGTTTAAAAATACAAAAAAATAATTCTCATTTTTAACTTTGGCTAACTTGTTGAATTTCAGATAAATATGGTAACATTTTTACAAAGTAAATGCCGTAGGTTTGTTTTATATATGGATGTTATTTTTTTTTATTTACGCATATGTTATATATTGGGTTTGTTATTTGTAATCTGGTTGCTGAACTGGTTTGAATTAATCTATCTACAACCGTGTAGGTTGTATTAAGATAACTCAAGAAGGTATTAATAGGTATTATTTTTACCCGCAACATACGATTAAACCGTATATGTGTATAATAATACTAAAAAAATGTCCTAAAGGTATAAAAAATCTCCCTCTCAACGTTATCGTCCATAGAGTGTTTGAAACATATTAATTGTGTGGTTAATAAACTACACTTTTTTGTTTTAACCACACGTTTTATTTTAAAATTAAACTTATGTTAATTATATTTACATTTATTATACATTTTTGTGGAATAATTTTATGTCGTATTTGCAACACAGAGTCACATAAACAAATCGGCGTGTGATAGCTTAGTACATACTCTTTAATTGTAGGAAAAAGATTACGAAGGGAGTTAAAATGCTGTGAATAAAGGTAAGTATAATATAGGGTTGGCATATTGCCAACGTGTTGAAGCTATAAACAACACCACGGCCACCGTTTCGTGATGAAGTAATTGACGCCTGAGTAACGGCTTCTGGTACGGGTAATATTGCGATCCTCCAAAACCAAAGTTTCCTTCGCTGCGAGTAATCGTTTTCACTTTATTATTAGACGGGGATAAAATTAAATTTATTGATAATTATACATTCTAAGAATAAATTCAGTTTGCCATCAAGAAATAAAAAATTTGTTTTGGATGATAATAAAAGCTAATTCCTTTATTGAAACTTAAAAATACTCTACAAAAATTTCCTATATGTAATATCAAGACAATTTTTTCCATGTTCAAAACTTGTAATTCTAAAAATTCCCCTTGCTAATTTAAAAATGTCATTGTTTTAGAGCACCTTTTCATTTTGTTTTTTTTTCGTCATAGATCAGAAAAGAATATATAAAATAAAAGATGATGGTTTAATCATTAATGAAGTTATATAAAGAATCTTTCCAAACAAGTGTAAGAATTACTCTCATCGCTATGTACAATTAGAACAAGAGAATAAATTAACTCGTCATTTACTGTGCTAAAGAAACATTATCTCTGACTTTAGTGGTTACACGCGATATTTATTAAAGGTATAGTAGAGGGTATGGAGGCGTCTCTAGTCTAGGTTGCTGGGGAGGTATAACGGTAATTTTAATAGACATGTCAACTCGATTTAAGAGGGGGCTAGCTCTGTTCTCATACATCATCTAGTCAAATCGGGCAGGGGATAAAACTATTCAATTTATATTCTATAAAGCCTTACCGGGTCGTTCCAAAAAGAGTTCATTCTCTGTAATAAATAAGACGTATTCGACCAGTCATTTATACCCCAATATCTTGACATTTGCCCCTTAGTTAAATGCACCACTCTTGACATCCTTGAGGTTGCCCGGATGAAAGTTACGGTTTTTGCTCTAACTGGCTCGTATAAACGCCACCACCGCCTAGCGGCCTGTTCTGCTCCACGCCCGACCCTGGCCTAACACTGGTCCCCACCACACATGGTCCAGCGGACGAGAATTAGCATTCGCCCCAGTATCAGCTGAAGAACCCACAGTCAGCAACGGAGGTTTCTCGTCTTAAAATAGGGAAATTGAGCGCCTTAAAAGTGAATTTAAGATACTTCTGGATCACACCGTTGAGTCAGGACTCTCGCTTGCTCCAGTTTCACTGACCAGTATATTTTACAATGAAACTCACATCCCGCGTCGACCAGACACCGCCCGCGCCTCCGCAGAGGGGTGTGGACCGTGGCGTCCCCTAGTGTGGACCCCGCCCTTCCTATCCACCTGAAAGACCCCCGTGCACTGTTTCCGTGGACTTTGGGTTGCGCAGTGTGATCTGTGGGTCTACCGCGTGTACCGCGGTAGTGCTGAGATCACTGAACATTCTTAATAGCTTTTTAAAACGAACGATAGAAGTACTTCAGGCAGAAAATCAATGCCTGAAGTAATCAGCTGAGGACAATGTGAGGGATGTGGATGTGAGACCTCCTACTCATCCATGGATAGAAGTGAGACCTTCAAAAAAAGTAGCTCCAACCAAACAGAAACAAATTTTCATCAAAGTTTCTGACTAAAAAACAACAAAAAAATGCCTTTCCATGATCAAAAAATTAAAAATAGCTCTAAAATCCCTCAATCCAACACTCGAATCATAGTAAAAACCCTTTACAAGAAAAAATCGACAGACGTCCCAAACCCCTATCCCTCACTTACCTGCCCTTCCATTAATATCATGTAGGTGATTAGCCGCACTCTCGCCACATCTCGGGACTTGTGAAAATCCATGACCTTCCCTCCCGACCTTCTTGTTGGTTGACATGTGGGCTGCCCGGCGCCGGCCTGCTGGACATCTTGGAGAAACGGAAGGTCCATACTCCACTCTCGCGTCCGGGACCCCACTGCGAGGTGTTAATTCGGCGGGCCTCAAACGATCTGGCAGTGGGGCATAACAGCACGTTCGATTTTTACCGCCACCTAGGAGGCCTCACATACGCTGCCAGACCGTGCCAACCACTGAACTTGTTTCTTGTCCACCCTTAACCGCTTCGGACATGACTTGGAAACCGAGATCACCCCATCCCAATGATTGAAGGACCGGTGCTCAGTGGAATGCTTCGTCATTTGAGGAGGTTGGGCTGTCTCGGCACAACATCCGCGTGGTTTAAACTTTCATCTATAACATCGGCCGGAGGCATTTCACGGAGGCTACGGTCCAGCATCTCTCACAATGCGCGGGTAAGCGGCTGACTAGGACGGGGGATTGGTAGTGAAGACCCTTGCGACTGCTGAGAACCCAAGGTGTATCTGTCGCCGCCCGCTGCAAATCGTCCGCTGCTGCGCCGGACCCACCACCGTTCCCGGACTTCCTGACTGCTGCCAGCGGGGAAGTAGTCAGCTGACACCCATCCATCAGTCTCCCATAGACTTCAGCACGCCACCTACGCGGAGGCACTCAGGGGGTCACCAACGCCAGGCAGTGTTGACGAGAGTGGACGCTCTCCTGAACAAAAAACTTGGAGAACATTGTCAGAGTGAAAACCGGTATAGGAAATGATTTCGGATCCAGCCGTAAAACAAAACCAAACACGGAAAAATCTTCAAAAATCTCAAAATTCCAAATTCAACAACCGAAAATTTGAAATTTGTTCATCAGAATGCCCAAATTGCAACCAACAAAATTGATGAATTGGCAGTCATGTGCGAAGAATTAAATCCCGATGTGTTTATAGTATCTGAGCACGGTTTTCATAGATGACAAACATCCATCTTTTCAAAATTCCAAATTTTGAATTGGCAAAACATTTCTGTCGAAATCGTTTCAAAGGGGGCGGTGTGGCAATTTTTGTGAAAGCATTTTCAAAATTTGAACCTTTCAAAATTAACAACATGATTGAAATGAATTTTGAAGCCGAAGGCATAAAAAATCACGTCAAACTGTTTGGGAAAAATAGCAGTCATCGGGTTATACAGATCAACCCAATGGCTGTAGCAACTCCTTTTTTGAAAATTTTGAGCGACTTCTTAATGACCTGTTTTTAAATTCTGTGAAGTTCCTAATAATGGGAGACTTTAACATTAAATGTAATGAATCCCACCGACCCCCTAACCCAGCGGCTTCGCGATGTTTTAAATTCTTTCAATCTAAATTGGTCCGTGAATTCAACCGACACGAGTGACCGCTACGACGAGTACTGCCATCAGACAATGTTGTCACAAACATTCCTGACATCACAGTCTCTGTTTTGGAACTCTGCAATCTCTGACCACTGTGCGCAGGGGGCCGTGATCCGTGGGTGCAAACTTGAAAGTCAAAATTCAAAATTTAAAATTGCAAGAGTGATTCGGCCCCAGAACATTCGCCACTTAAAACGATGTTTTGGAAGCTGAGCCCTGGCAATTTTTGGATAACTCTGGAAGTGTCGATGACATGTATGTGGCATTCAGTGATAGTTTTCAACTATTATCTGGATGTTGCTTGTCCGTTCAGAAGGACCAAAGTCAATCACGCACCTAAAAAAAGGCACGTGGTTGACAAAGGAATTCTTGTATCTCGAGAAAAGCTTAAATTCTTTCACAAAATTTTCATTGGAACCCAAAACGAACATTTCAAATTTTTTTTCAGAAATTACCGAAGGATTTATAAAAAAGTCATACGAGCTGCTAAAGCCTATGATGTTAATAAGGCCTTGGGTAACTGCGAAAACTTCTCGAAAACAGCTTGGAAAATCATAAACGACTTTTCTCGTGATACACACCAGATAAAAAACACAAAAGAAATCGCAATTAAAATTGAAGGACAAAATTGTTGAAAACCGAGCTCCAAGTGGCAGACGAATTTAATAAATACTTCTCTTCCGTGGCTACAGTGGGTTCGGCATTAACTGAACCTCGGTTTCACGGAGGAGATGCTGTTGTATCGGTTGCATCCATGGCCATGGCTCCCTGTGTGTGAAGGGGAGGTTGCACGAGTCATACAGGGACTCAACTCAAAAAAATCTTGTGACGCAAACGGGATGTCAGTGTGGCTACTCAAACACTGCTTCAGGCATATATTGAGACCACTCACAAAATTGATCAACTTTTCTTTTGAAAAAGGAAACCTTCCCATCACTTTTGAAGACATCCAAAGTCATTCCGATCTTCAAACAGGACGATCCTTGCCTTGCAAGCAACTATCGTCCAATCTCAATTCTTCCAGTCTTTCAGCAAAATTTTTGAAAAAATTTTCTATGAAAAGCTTGCAAGCTTTCTAGAAAAATAACAATATCCTAAACTCCGGAACAATTTGGATTTAGGAAAAACAGATCCACAATAGACGCGGTGAACAATCTTTTGGACAATGTTGTCGATGGATTGGAAGGACGAGAACATGTGCTCAGTATATTCCTCGACCTATCCAAAGCGTTTGACTGTGTGCATCATGAAACACTTTTGCTCCAGTTGGATAAATGCGGCGTTCGGGGTCTCTCGCACTTATGGCTCACTTCTTACCTCAAGGATCGAGACCAGTGCGTTGAGGTATCGAACGTCGTCTCAAACAAAATTAAAATGACCCATGGTGTCCCTCAGGGCTCCATCCTTGGGCCTCTTTTGTTCCTAGTTTACGTCTGCAGACTGAATTCAGTGATCCAGCATGGAAAACTGGTTCAGTATGCTGACGACACAACTCTCTGTATCAAAAACAAATCAACTCAAGACCTGGAAATCACATCCTTTCATGGAACTGAATGCATGCATTCAGTATTTTGCTGAATTGAACCTGAAAACAAATCATTCAAAAACAAATGTCATGTGTTTTTAAGCCTCCGACAAAATGATCACGAAGTTCAGCCTGCCGTGTTTGTGGATGATGTGCTTTTAGAGGAAAACTAACTCCACAAAGTTTCTGGGAATGTTCCTAGACAGAGGACTGACCTGGGCTGATCATGTTGACAATGTATGTGCTAGAGTGGCCTCAGGCATATATGCCTTGCGGCACCTGGCAAAGTTCTGTTCCCCCAGAGTTCTGAAAATGGCATATTTCGGCCTGATTCATCCACACTTTACGTATGGGAGTGAGACTCTGGGGAGGTTGTGCCAAAAACAAAATGGAAAGAGTTTTCAAGCTCCAAAAAAAAGGCAATCAGAATCATTGCAAATTTAAATTACAGAGAGTCGTGTAGGGAATCTTTCAGGGAGTTAGAATTGCTGACTTTGCCCTGCCATTTATGTTCTGGAGGTGATCATGTACTGCAAATCAAAGTGTGATTTGGTTCGTGGCGGTAGCGTTTCACCACTATGAGACGAGAGGCAGGGACAACTTCCGAACTCGGCAATACAGACTGACATTATCACAACATCTCCCTCAACAAGTTGGTGTCAGACTAATAAACAAGCTCCCTGAAAGTGTCAAAACTTTCCGCCAATCAACATCAATTCAAAACTCGTCTTAAACGCCTTTTGGTGTCCAAAGCGTTTTATTCTGTCGATGAATTCATGGTCAGCCGCTGGGATGTCTAAATCTAAAATTTTAACTTGGATCTGAAGTCAGTTTGAATGTGTTTGAGTGAATGCATGAATTGTAAGTATGAAATGTGTTTTAAACGTCTAAGCCTGTGGTTTATCTTACTTTACTATCTGACTTTTGCAATAACAATGTCCATTGTCAAAATGCAATAAAGAGATTGATTTGATTTGATTTGATAACTGGCCAGAAGTAAACCCTCCTAGAGTGATTAAAATCATGATGCATACAATGTTATGTATTAACCCGAGAAGTGTCCATGTGCATTATTGTTTCTAAAGCATAGTTTAATACTGAAAATATGTCTTGCTTTTTATAATTTCTGTAGACGTACCTTATTCCTTTCAGACGAAATAGAGTATATCTTTTTTTAATTCATATTTAAAAATGGAAAATATTAGTATTTTTACTATAAGTATGAACATACATTTTGGATTAACAAATTATGTTTTATTCACTTTTACTTTTACGAAATTGTTTAGTTGGAAATATACCGAGTTGATAAAACACGAAGAGGGTTAGGTAGTCGCGGGGCGGTGCGGGGCGGGAGGACAAGGCAGCCAGTCCACCTGTGGGGCCACTTAGTTGTAGTGGCGGCCGTCTCCATGGGGTTCCTTGATATATTATTGAGAACAACTCCGGACCCGTGAGCTATTGCTCTCAATATACTGACGTCAAATATACTTCCTTATTTCACTTAAACATTGGAAATGCTTAGCGCTATGTACTGATGGCGAGAGAAAAGAAGAGACCTGGATTCTGGCCTATCTGAAATTTGCAGGCGTTACTACTAGTATGTTGCCGCGCCCTGTTTCGTAATTCCATTATTGTTTCACTGTTCCATTGCTAGGATAAACAATTCGCAGGGTTGGCTGTGGGGCGAAGCGCCTGAAAATTACCGGGCGGCAATCACACTAGTACACAGCTGTGCGCCGGGCACGGGCCAGGTCTCTTCTTTTTCTCTCGCCAACAGTATAGTTGAGCATTTTACTAAATGTCTATTAGAATTGAGATAAATAAGTATAGTGTTTAATATTTAAAATATGTATCCAGTACTATATTAAACACATATCTATCCTGTTTAGTAATAAAAAAACCTATACTTTGCAAAGAATATTTTTACAATCAAAAAGATGCCGAGTTAATCATAATATTAAAAATAATAGTCCTGAATGTTTGCATTAAAAGTGGCCTTTATTGTTGCTGCATTGTCATATTTTTGCACCCTTTTATAATTATAATCACAATTGTCATTTTTAATGTAATAAATACTGGCATACATCTGTCAAAAATAAGAATAATCAGGGTATTGACGGTTTTATTGAATATAAAGATTATTGCTAAGGTTCAACATAAACCCTCCCTCATTCAAATGCCAGATAATTAACATGTAAAATTTATTTTATAATACAAAGATTAAGTGGGTTTTTTGATGTTCAGATTTCTTCAACGTCAGTTTTAGCTATTAATAAAGAGACTTTTACTTAGTTTTAAACCTAAATACCAGTTTTGTAAATACCTCTTTCTACACCAATTGCAATCTTGTTAATTTCTTTAAAAAGTTTTTAGATTAGAGTTAGTAAGGAATGGCAATTTTTTAGGGACCTTAACCGAATTTAACCGTTGAATTCATTCTTAGAGAAACTGCAGCCTTTCCTCTACTAAACAGTTGAAGCTATATATTTTTTTTCTTAACTTCATAAATTGCGTTAATTGGTATACGTACTTTGACATTGAGGGTTTCTACCTGCTCTGTTTGGTGCGCGTTTTACTGTTTTCATAGTATTATTTACTTTGTTGTAATGGATGTAATTGACACAAAAAATTACCCACTTTTATGATAAGGACTGGAAATGTTTTCAAAGAATGAACTGAAACAGGTTGTTGTTGTTAGCTACCTCTCCCCTCTCTTTCTTTTTATCTTCTGTGGTAATCTTTTTTGGTTTACATTGCTAGCTCGAAAACTATACCTGTCTTTTGCTATTCATGTATATGAGGTGAAGATTTAAAAACTCTTAGATAAGCCCGTAAAGTTATTATTCGTTATTTCCTTGGTGCTAAAGTACTCTGTTTAAGAGCCATGTCTGTCCATCTACTAAGTGTAATAAACCATATTAAGAATTTAGACTTTGTATCTGGTACCAAAGTTTTGAATTTTAGGATTGTTTAAATCTACACACTAAGGTCACATAGAATTTAAATATTTCCTGTATCGTAATTATACCTCATATTAATACTGAAATAATGTCGACCTGTATATAATTGTATTATTTACTTGATCGAAAATAAATAAGTTTCAACGTTTTTGAAGAACTTTTCATAAGATACTCACATTGACTTTCCGAAGACAGGATTTAAAACTACTCATATGCTTCCAGATAACTTCCAAATATCTTTGTATCTTTTAGCTGACTCGAGATCCATGGGACTGACACTCTTGTAACATTAACTAATTTTATTTAAAATAGCCACAGAAAGATGTCAAATCCTAATACGATAAAGCCAGAGGGATGTTAGATGATTTGGGCAAAATAACATTCCCTAAATTTGATATATTAATTAACTTTGCAAATTCTTATATCACTGTAATGGTGTAAAACACATTTTTTGATTAGTAATACAAACTTTCTTTACTATTAAACTCATTGTAAACAAATATGAATGCAAAATGTTACAATTATCCCAACGAAGATACAGCAAACGATGCTGAGCCTCTACAAGTACAAGTTTGGGTTCATTAACTCAGCGGCGGGAACGTGTCGAACATACAAACAGCCTCGTGATCTGCATCATACATCTGTCACCACAGGTCATATGTCAGGCTACATGTTTACACAGATAATACAGCTACTGTTGTTGAACACGTAACTCCTAACTATTTCTTCCTGAAAATGATAAACAGCTGTATTAAATGTTTAATTTTGAACATCTACCAACACATAGGTTTGCAAGGCTTACCTCAAGTAAAAACCTTCCACTATTGGTCCTTTTAATTTACTTCCGTTAAGGTATTTCAATAGTCATAATTAAGTTTACCTTTTTATAACGATAAGAATAGGTAAAATATACATATTTACGACAGTTAAGGTTACTGCAGCCTATTCTAAACATTTTATATTCACTTCCAGTCTAATTCGTCTACGGTTCCATAGCTGAATTTGACTTGTTATCCCAATCAGGATAACATATGTACATGCAAGTCTCTTAAACATACTTAAATTTAGAAGCTTCTACGATTTACGCCATTTCTGGTGATATAATTTATTTTAATTTTCACCCCGGTAAGGAAAATGTATATGTACGTAAATTTAAAAAGACTATATCGGTAAAAAAAAGCAAATGATGAATAGACAAAACTTAAACCATAGTTCATAAAAATATTTTAAAATAATCGTTCCTAATTTAATATTTACGGTAGTTTGAAAAAAAATGTTTTGTCGCGCCGTAGTAGTCTGATAATGAATTACTCAGTACAAAGGCACAGTATAAATCTGAAAACACATGTCCTTGACATGAATTCAACATATTTTAAGTACTTTATGTGGAAAACAACATCAATTTTGGTTCATTAAAATTAATTTTCTTTTACCAGGGTTTGGATAGTATTTCTATGCATTAATGGTTTACATTGGTTATTTGTGCAATATGTATTAAAAAGTTACATTACCATTGCAAATCTGCATTACACTACTGTTGAAGAAAGTTTTGTTTTATGTTTTATGCCTCACAGGGAAAGTTTTAGGTGAAAGGGTTTCAGCTGTTTGCTGTCAGTTAAATTACATTTTCACAAACATTATCATAATTTATTTTACAAATTTTTAAAATATGCTAGAAGATATATCTGATATTTCTCTTCATACAACCCTCCTCTGAATTTAACAAAATATAAGAGGCGATTAGCAACTCATTTAGCGATTTAATTTTCATTTTAAGACTGACAAAGATCTGTGTACAGTACATTACCATTACAGTTTAATATAAATACGTTAAATTATGGTGTCGCAATTTGAAAGATGTTTTATTTAATAAAGCAGAAATTCAAATCGATGTTTAGAATTTTGATTCCTTTATTCAATGTTATATTAATCCCCCAAACAGTGTTAAAATTATGAGATGAGAGGAATGTAAAACGTAACCTGAAATCGAGGTTGAATTCGGAAAGTAAGGTCCGATTCGCGTTAACTAGACAAACAGTAAGCGAGCAGGGAAATGCGACTGCGCCCTGACTCCCGGTATGCATTGCGCGCAGAACGACGCCATTTGCAGTGAAATCGTCGTAGTCTACTGTTGTCTGTGCCTTTTTAAAATGTTTAAAAACTATTGAAACGTCCCTCGACTGTGAAATACGGTCTGTGATACGGTTTTTTGACAGCAAGGAACGTTTCAGCAGCGGATATTCATCGACAGATAAGTGAAGTGGTACTGTCCAAATGCAATGAGTGACAGCAAAGTGCGGAAGTGGGTGAGAGGTTTTAAAGGTGGACGGGGAAAATGTCCATGGCGAACCACGATCTGGTCGGCCGTCAGTGATCACCGAAGATTTGGTGAAAAGCCGTCGATGAAAAAATTCGTGAAGATCGGCGATTCACTGTTTCTTCATCAGCAATAGAATTTCCAAACGTGAGCACGTTGTTTAAAATTGTTTCTGAAATTTTGGATTTTCCGCAAATTGTGCTCACGTTGGGTTCCAGGCTGCTTACTGAGGAACACAAAAAAGAAGAATGGGTATTGTTCTTGAATTTTTGATCCAATATCATCAGAAAGGGGATAACCTTTTAGACCACATTGTGACGGGTGACGAGACATCGGTTTCCCACATAACCCCAGAAACGAAACGCCAGTCAATGGAGTGGCGTCACTCGACGCCACCGGTTAAAGTGGTTAACAAGACTGGTTATCGTCGCAGGGCGGCCGACTTCTATGGACAACCGGCATTCAAAAACTAGTAGAATCGTTATGACAAGTGTTTACACAAAAGTGGAAATTATGTAGAAAAATAGTAATTGATGTCAGGAATCAAATAAAACAAGTTTTTTGAAAAAATATGGTGTGGTTTTTTTTAAATAAAAAAACGGACCTTACTTTCCGAATTAGCCTCGTAAATACGTTAAATGATGGTGTCGCAATTTGAAAGATGTTTTATTTAATAAAGCAGAAATTAAAAATCGATGTTTAAGTTTTGATTCCTTTATTCAATGTTATATTAATCCCCAAACAGTGTTAAAATTATGAGATGAGAGGAATGGAAAACGTAACCTGAAATCGAGGTTGGTTCTGGCACGAGAATATTTCCCAACGTGGTCTGTTGAGGGCCTCTGAATATTTTAGCAGGAAACTTACTCATCTTCGTTGCACGCTCTGCTGCCAGAAGTCTTCTCAGCTTCCTGTAACATACGAACTTCAAGTCAAGTTTTTTGACCAGTATTGAAAAATGTGTTTTAGTTTAAATTTACCTGGCTTTTGGTTTATGCTATTATTCATTATATAAAAGAGATGCAACTTTTAATTTTGTACTTTCTCTTCTTTTGGACAAACAGCAACATAACTTTTGTAGCAAAAGTTAAAACTGATTATAGACTTAGCCAGATAAGAAGAACATTGTTCAGATTATGTGCCACGTCATGGGTATGGTTCGAAATAATTCATTCTAGTATAGAGCACAAATTCGGGGGTCCAATTATGTATGTCTGTACAGTTTCTTTGAATCACAAATACATGAGAATCTACCAATTCTAGAAATAAATGGTAAAAGCACAGCTTGACTCCTGTAGATAATGCCTGGACAAATTCTTCTAGTACGATTAATACTTCTCAGAAGTATTTCTTGCAGTATCATACAATGGCAAAAATATAAAGTTCTCAGGTTATACATAATTTTAACAGCTTATTAATTGTGTTTTTTTCAATGTAAGTAAGCTCATCTCCATTACTGAACGTAACAGGGACTTGTTACTACGATTGTAATATTTATGTGATCGTAGGTATCTAATTGCCACACGGCCTAATACACAGAACTGAGTTGCTGGGTGTAGGTTCAAACCCTGTTTGTAACCGCCGCACTTTTTATACCACTGTAACAAATTTCTCCTTATTCTGTTTTAAAAGATCCTCTCACACGAGGCAGACAGAGCAGAGCTGAAAATGTTCGGCTTCTGTTTAAAAAACTGTTTTAATGCAATCTAGAAATGCTCAAGCAAGTAATGAATATATGTAAGTTTTGATTGGAATTTGTTTTGTATTAATGTTGTTCCAGTTGTTTTTAATGATTAAAAGGTAATTTTATCCTAATGTAAAAGTATTATAACTGACATCTACGGCTTATTATTTTGTTTTGAAAAACAGAAAATATAAAACTGTTTTGTTATCCATTTACGAGACATTTTATGCATTTTTATTTGTATTTGTAATAAAGGTTTGTCCGTTTGTCCAAAAAAAGGTTTTAAGAAACAAGTGAATATGATAGTATGACTTTTTCAGTTTATATACAAGTGAGGTATAAGTAAAAATAATTCAATGGTTTTAAAGATATATTTATGTATTAGGGCTATATATGGTTATATTATGTTATTAATTTTTAAAACATACTCTTTGTCTTTCTTTTTGTCAGATTTAAAATATTCAATATATGTTTTTATAAAATCCACATCTTTTTCTCTTAGCCGTTTTTCAATGGACTTACTTTCAAGGTGGCTGAAAGTTTTAAATATAATTTATTCATGTCGGGATGCAAACAAAGCTTTTCCGTTTTTCTGCCTTTATGAAATCTTAAGGCTAATAAAAAACTATATAAAAGTACCATATACACATATATAAACATGTACATGACTATAACATAACCCAACTTGAAACCGATTGCAGTATCTTATAATTTGCCAATTGAAAAACTATGGCAAGGAGGTAAGGAGAATGTCAGGGCAGTATTGGTCAAAGGTCATCCATTCAAGGACGAGCTACGATATTAATTGACTGTAATCTTGCGATTACGCTGTGCACACAATATAACGGCAGAGAGTTTGGTCTAACTAAAACTCTACACTAAAAATGAAATAAATCTATGTTCGTAGTAACAAATTTAAACTTATAAAATAAATTCGTTAATATCTTTTAATACTTTTCATTACTTGTGATTTTAAACTTTCTAAAATCAAATAAATTTAATGTAAATTTACAATATCCGAAACATTTATTACAATCCTAACTTACTTATGATTTAAAACAAAGTTTGCCATAGGTTAGTTCTTCTTGATTTTATTCAGGACGATACGGTAATGGTCTTATTCCAAAGACTTATTTGTGTGCAAAATATACAGCAAATAGCCACAAAATGCAGTTGTTAAGAGTACACTGACATTCCTTATATTTGAGTTTTATTCGTAAAAACACGTGGTCTGATGTTTCGCCAAAGCTATTGGGATTTTTATATTCAACTTCCTGGCCTACTGAAATTTAGGAGCCCCTTAATCACTGAAAGGCTCTGAATCCAACCTGTGGATCTCTCTATCTGCTTTATGAACACGCCCGGTTCTCCAAAGCCTTACGGCCTCTTTGAACTCTCTTTCGCAAGAAGTTAGGCACTTACAAAAACAGAATCGAGGAGTACCTGTACCTGTCTGTACGAGCCCCAGGACTAGAGTCTTAGAAGAGATGTCAAACACTTTTAGCTCTCGTCTGCAATCTTCCTTCATGTTGAAGCTTGCATGTGGAAGTTCCTGTGGTTTGAGGTATTTTAAAAGTCTAAAACCCCAAATTCTAGAATATCCCAGTGTCTTGTCAATGAGAGATCTTGAGATCATTTACTGAGCTCAGGAGCTCTTGGAGGTAAACAAATGGCATCTCCAAGCCCTCCGCATTATATGTCTCAATGAGAGCCTATGGGTGGAGGATCATAGAAATGTGTTTTGTCTTTTCAATTAATGCGTTCATGATATTTGTTTCTAGGTCAAAAGACCATTTTGAATGTTTAATACTAATTATACTAATTTAACTTAAGTTAAATTAAAGCATACTTACGTGTAGGCTAGTTGAGTTGTACGAAACATGTCCTGTAGTTTGAAATAAAGTTGTTTCACTTCATATACATTCAATAATTATTTTTCTTTATATCTTATCTATACAACGTAAATTGAAAGGCCGTACTTTAAAATTACCAGTCATTGCGTAAGTATTATTAATAAAATACACCTTTTTTATTATATTTCACAATCAAACTAATAAAAATAAAAAACATTTGTTCAGTTATTAACATAACTTGATATTAAAGAACACATATTCAGGAAAACTATTTTAAAAACTTTAATTACCACAGTAAATTGGACTTTTAGTTTAGTCCTATGAACGGAGGAATCGTTAAATCAGGACAATCTGTGTACACTGGATTTATTTTCGTAGGATTTATTATTGCTGTTAACTCCTTTCTACCTCTTCCCTTCTGACTGATTCTTCTTATGGACTGATTTCTGTATTCCGCTTGAACACCAGTATGCATTAATGCTACGCTGAGAAAAGAAAGAATGTAATTATAATAAAACAATATATAAAAATGCTATATTTCTATATACTATATCAACATTCTCTTTAACACAATTGCCAATGATAAATAAACAAATAAACTAAAAATAAATTCGATTCTATCATCCTTGTTTTTTTCTAGTTTATTAGAATATTGAAATGCATCAAATAATTAAGTATAAAAATATTCAAAAGCACTTTTTTCACATCCTACATATTTTAAAGGAGAAACTTAATTTTTTTTACAGAAATCCATTAGTTATTGAAGATTACTAATAATTGCATTTCTACTTTTTCTGTTAAATAGAAAGCTGTATCTTATCTTAAATGTACGCCGTAACTGTAGCTTATTACACCTATGGATCCGAGTTTGAGTCTCGATTCAAAAACGCCATATTAAAAATCTTAATTATAATCATCTAAAACTATCCTGATGAAATGGGATAAACGTTTTGATCTCTAAAAGAGTATCCAGAGTATCTCTAAAAGTCCTATATACCTCTATGTATCGGTTATGTTTATTTCTAATTTTTGAAAGCGTGGTGGTTATCATCAAAAATTACTGCAGTGTCCGTTGAAATTACACTCTTTTACATGAAATATAGGTTAAAATAAGTTTATATTGGTTATGAAAATGAAAATTAACATGTTTTAGCTAACCAACCTACAGTAAAAACTAGTATCGTATGCACCAGTAATGTATATAGGCACACTGTCACAATAAAATCCCAAGTAATAAAACTTGATAAGTAATGATTTAATGCTCTTGACAACGTAATTATACACTTCATAAATGTTCACGTCATGAATTTCGATTTCACGTTTTTTCCACAACCACCCCGTAAAAGATTAAGTGTGGTCTAGTATGTTAAATACTCGCCAATAGCATGTTTAACGGTGTTCAGGAAGTTCTCACTTCAGACCCTGTAATTTATTATAACCATTCACTGTTTTATAGTTTATTTATACATACTTCAGTGTGAAACTATCAAGGATTAAGAACCAATAAAATGGTTGAAAGCATAACGTAAAGAGAGCTAAGAAACTGTAAACCCACAACGCTGCTCGTACTGAGTTCGTGTTTTATGCCTTCTTTTAATCTATTGTATTCACGATTTTACACCCTTTGGGTGTATTTAGTTAAGCTGACTTCTCTTCTAAAAGTATAAATATATAACAAGCTATAACAAGGTACAAGCCTCCAAACATTTGTTAAATAAAATACTTGTTTAAAACATGATAGCAGCATCAAGGTATAAAGTTCATAATTGTTAAGACATCAAATTGTAGTTCACAGAAACAGCAATTCCAAACTCTTGATTGACTCTTGATATAATTGGTACTTTTCACTTTTTTAATACAAATTTCTGACCTCAAAGTGTTTGATAGTTATCTCACACATTTCTATGGTGCATAGGTATAGTTTGCAATAAGGCAAAAAGGTTCTTCGAAATGGTTGTGTGTTTACCGGTCTCAAAATTGGATATAATTTAATCATACCTGGAACTTTAAATGATCTTACACAAAGAATTAATTAAAGATTAAAAAATCTATACGCTTAGTGCCTCAAAGTAACGTACATTCTTCAAGCTCACCTGAGCTTACTCTTGGCTACTATGACTATTCCTCCCTCCAGTATGAATCCAGAAGCCTCCAGCCTTAATACCGCTTGCTCTACATTCATGCACATCTGAGACCTGCTCTTGGTGCTCTTCGGGAAAACTTGCTACGTATTCGATCTTATAAGTTAGAGCCTTCACCGTCTTACTTCCCGTCAATAGTAAAACTCCAGTGTCCGATTCTGAGAGCTTTCAATTCTAAAAGTTCATTACAACTGTAATCTTTCAGTCTATAGCACATTATAGGCTATAGGATTGACTAGCCTGTTAAATTGTCATGTATTTTTAATTTCCATCTTTTAGAATCCGGACTTTGAGAGTTTTCAGCCTCTGTTATCTCAAGCCAAGAGGTGATATTTGTGGCTGTACATCTGGAGAATAATGATG
>NW_025788820.1:0-9992 GCF_021130785.1 Homalodisca vitripennis
AATTTGTTTCAAATAAATTGTTCAATTTGTGAGACAAAATATGGATTTTTACAGATATGATGTCGAAAATAAGGCTCAACCATCCCAGAAGAAGGCATTCTTTTTATGCTAAGTTCAGAGGAAGAAATTGAGCTCAACAAGTGTCAATCAAACTGTGAATGGTTATGCATATTGTGTTTCTACGATTTTAATTCATCATGCATCTATGAATTCTTGCCACAATGTCAAATGGTCACTCAGGCGTAGTAACCTTGCAAATTGAAAGCCGTTTGTTCTGTGAAGCGATCTGATCTAGAACACCCATGATTTGTGACAAAACAATCCATGGCTTTAAGCACCATGAACATTGCTTAAACTTCATTGCTTGTTCATGAATTTTTGAACAAAACAAAAAACAAAACGGTACTGTATGTCTCAGCAGCCTCCATATTCTCTAGAGCATGGTTCCATGTGACATTTCTTGTTATTTCAAAAAATTAAGATCACCTTAAATGCTGTTGTTTTACAAGCTATTAGATAGACATTAAGCAGTTACTTGAACAGAAATAGCTAAAGGCTATTCAAAGATTTGAAAGAAGCACAGGCACAACTGCATAACATCAAATGAGGCTAACTATTTTGCAGGTGACAACATGTCTCACACGAATAAATAAAAAGTTAACACAAAATGACAACTTCCCATTACTTTATTTAACATACCATGGTTGGATTGAATTTACATCATAGATTTATGACCAAACACTCTGATATTTTTGAATTTGACTGAATGTAGCATCTAGTTTTTGGTATCATTGCCCTTCCCAGTAAATTTTCCCAGTTCATATCCCCTCCATATATGTATCATATGTACAAATGCATTTTTTTATTGATCAGTAATTGTTTGACAAAAATATTAAAGAATATAATAAGAAATAAATATTTTTTATCCCAACAAACCGAAAAGATGATATAAAACCCTACAATAATTAAAAAAAATCAAATGTACTTTCTTATCATGTAGAAAAATAGAAGTAATTAAAAAAAATCATTTTCAATATAGTAAATGTATTTTTTAACTTGAAATGGGATTTTTATACCAGAATTATACACATCAATTTATATAACGGAACAATAAGTTTAACTTTTTTTGCATAAATTAATGATAATCTATATTTATAGAATAATCAAAAGCGAATATACAACATTGTCTCATTTTAGATTCAGAACTTGATATATATGGTGATTTTCTCAAAATATTTGTTTGTAAATTGGCATGAATATGGTGTGACCTATTTTGACTGTTATAGTATTTCACTTGCACGTATCTAGGGTTAATGGTTAAGTTACTCAAATATTAAGTTTGACAAAATGAAACTAAACCATTTCAAAACTACAGATGAGTGAAACTACTTTTAATAAAAAGTGAATACTAAACTAAACATACAGTACAAAAAACTAATGTTAATAAATTGTAATAATAATTGTTCTCTGATGTTTAATTACATACCTATAGCTTGGATAATGTAATTAAAAATGGTTGTAATTTATACTGGATACAATTTAGTATGCAACTCCATATCTACAGACAATATAACGTAATATGAATTTAACTGTCCCATATCAAGCTGATGCGAAAGTTTTCCAATAAGATCATCGAATGAATGAAAGTGTTAAGTTCAGTATTGTGTTTCTCTAGTATACTTTTGAATAGTTATATATTTGTATGTGGCGTTTACGTTATAAAAATGTAATTGTACACTTATTTTTTAAGTAATTTTGGAATAAATACAGAATATCATGGATACAAAACTAAGATTTTACCATGTTTTCTAACGTAATTCATTTACAAAAATTATTGAAAAACACGAACTGAAACGGAACGTGACATACTATAGAACTACTGAATGGATTGATAAATAACAACACTTCATGCAATTTTGAAGTGAAGAATAATTAATTTAAACTTTTCCTATTATAATCACTGCAGTTTTTATGGTCTTGGTTTTTCAACAATTACAAAATTCATAATTCTGTAATGACTTCTGTACGAGTAATAAATTTACAGTAACAAACAAATCAGTAAGTAGCAAAAGAATTGACTAGAATGTTTAAATTTATCAAAACACGTTTAGTATTCTAATCCTGTAAATAACTACCTGTAAACAAATAAGAAATGTACAATATTTATATATCACAGGCAGAAAGGTGCAAGCAACAAAGCGAGAAAAAATATTAACTAAAAAATGATAGTCAATAGCTGATAGTTTGAACTTCCATGTTTTAAAAAATGTAATTTTTATTTGTCTAATTTTTTACAAAGGATAAACTATTTTAAAAATGTGCATAGAAACAAATGAAGATGTAGGGAACATTTTTATAACTCATTTTACTAAATTTCTTTGTAATGATAAAGAAAAAGATAATCAATAAATTAAAACTATTTGTAAAGTGTAGCTATTGTTTTTCATACATATATACTTTTATATTTCTTACCTATTCAACATTTGTTTAAAATTGATTTAAAAACAAATAAATTTTGACTGGATTAGAACTTGGTTAGAAAATTAGGACAAAACCGTTTATGTGCAAGTTACATAATTATTTACAGGAATTGGTTATTTCGAGAAAAGAAAATTATGAAAGGAAGCAGAGAGCCACCACCAGGTGAGAACAATAGTCATTTACAGGCCACATACCATGATGGCAGCTTCGGGGTATTGGAGGACTTGCGACGTCAGCAGGTTTCATTTCAGTTGCTAGATGGTGTAGAAGGACGCGTTGACGGAGGACAGATACCGAGATATGTTGAGCAGTTTGTCGGGCTCTGTTTTTGTGAGGGTTATCATTGTAAATAGTTGCGGATTTTCATCAATAAAATATGTGTCGACTGGTTCCCTTGACAAACTTCTGAGTCGTCAGAACGTTCAACAAGAATGTGAATGTTCGTTACTGGAATACAATAACGTAATAAATTTAAGTTTGTTAAGAATTTGCCCACCTGTCAAAAATGCATACATGACGTGAACATATTTGTATTTGATTCATAAATGTTTGTTCCAATATTGTGATTGAAGATAGTCAATGCGGACCAACCTTGACTCCTCGGACTCGTAACTCACACAGTGCATCGACTCATCTCTTGCACAAGAGGCTTGGCAAATCGGGACAGCATGGGCATATAGACCTTCACCGCTAGTCAGTGAGTCGTAGTATGTGAGAAATGATGGCACCAGCAAATGCTGAGGCTCCATCACATATCGAATAACCCATACCCTCTCCACTCCTGATAATACCTCTGACAAGTAACTATTGGTTGAGGCAGATTAATTTTATTTTTTGTTATTGATTAAATCTATTAATAATATAAAAAATGAAACTATGTTCGTGTGTAACAGCAAATCACTCCACAAACTGACTGGACGGATTCACCTAATATTTTTTTTTAATTTGTTCGTCTTGATCTGTAGAAGGTTATAGTACACTTATTAGCCCTTTTCCACCGAATTCAGGATTCCGCCGCCCCACTGGTTACAGAAATACCTTTAAGAAATGCATTGCAGCGCAACATATGCTATTAAGTGAAAGAGATCTTTCAAAATTTATAATCAGCTGTTCTTTCGTAAACATATATAAAGCGACAAAAAATTGTGCTGTTTATGAATTCTGGACAGTAACTAAGTAAACATTAAATATTTTTGGACGTTTCTATTTAAAATCAAACGCATATTTTTGACATTTTTACAACGTGACACAAATTGTCAAATTTTTGATAAGAGCGTGATTTGATATCTTTTTTACAATTTCCAAGAACAGTAGTTATTTTCCATCAGTAAAAGGTTTAAAAAAATAGGCAAGTATTTTTGTATTTCTTCATGTAAATATTCCTTGAAGAATGTTTTTCTCAACATTTTTTTTTTTTAACAGAATTCCTTTGAGCAGTTTTTTTTTGGAACGAATTTTATTGGAAAAAATAACATAATGCCGGCCAAGAAAAAAAAAAGTGCATAATAAGCCGTCACACCACTGCGCACGTGTCATAAGCAACAAAACGAATTCGGTAATAATCAAAGCAACGGACCAGCGCGCAAAGGTAAACTAATTTGCAATCGAATACGAACATCAGCATCAAGAATTATGCTGTCGCAAGAAGAAAGAGAAACATCAAATTTTAATGATAGATTGAGAATGCAAAGTAATCGTGAGTGGCGGATTGGCAACACAGATCATTAGCGATGCAGCGACTTCAACATGACCTGTATAAACAAGCTTTTAATTATGATCCTTCATGCAGACTACAATCAAAGCACCCAAAAAATTGAATAACGGTCACGGATGAATGTAACTAGGCCGCACATTGCCATGCACGGAAATTTTCAAACGAGGCACTATGAATGTGTAGTTGCAGCAAGCGGGAATGTTGTAAATCGTGCTACACACTTCAAGAACCTCCCTGAGCCACTATTGTCTATTAACATCCGGAACAACTCCCGACTCTAAACGTTTTTCAACATGATAAACGAAAGTACAACTCTTGCTTTCAGATGACATCTTTTGGGGCAACCAAAGTAGTGACACATGCGGGTATACATATGCCCTACAGTTTAAAATTCAAGGACAGGTTTATCATCAAGGCCGGTCATTATTACCTGAACCCAATCAAGATCCACTGATTTTTACAAATAACATATTTAACCGGAAAATAACGGACATTCAAATTGATCAACGGTGTGTGAAATAATTCCAGGAGTCAGACCGCAAAATCGTAGATTCATTACAACCAGATGCTAAACAAGAAAAAAACAATATGGTTAGACAAAATGTTCAAACTAAATGCATTATACAACTGATTCCAAGCGAATGATAATAAAATTGTTTATCAGAGCAGACAAAACACCCAACAGGAAGAGCACGAAAGACGTTTTTAAAAAATGCCCCAACATCTGATGAAGTTTGCAGTTAATAATTGTCGGCAATTAATGTGATATACGTGATATAGTTCTACAAAAACGGAGTAATTTGTTGAGCAAGGCGTCGCATTTCAGAAACTCAACCGTTCTTATGTATTCTGCTACAATACCCGTTACTATTTTTGTGGAATGCGAATGATGGATAAAATTTTTCTACATTTTATCATATGGATGCAGTGACACATGCCGGCTGATAGACAAATAAAAAGGTTTCAGCCAATGAGAATTACTACGCTTATCGTATGAATGGAGATAGAGTGGTCATAATCATCCTGTTAACGTTGCGGAACCGGTAGCTGTTTCAAACAATTCTTGGGTGGACATGTATGGCAAAAATAGAAAGAGAACGTTTATCATTTCTGCCGACGTGGAATCAGAAAAGACTACGTGCAGAAGAATTATATTCACCATAGGGACGCAATATCGAGAGATGCAAATGCAGAAGATAATTTGGAAAAATCGTCATTTTTTACCTTCGTCCAATACACCCCGGCAGTCCCTATGACCATATTGCATGAATATACACATAGATGCTAATGACGTATGTCAAGAAGTTACGGTCGCCATCCGGATTTATTTATAACTTCCACCGTGCAATCCAAAATGGGTTGAAATTGAGTCCCCCTTCTGCGTCCTGGATCAGACTGCGGGAGTACAGACATGAACTGACAGCAAGAGTTTTTTTAAAAACATAAAAACTGAACAAGAAACTGATGGATGCAATAGGTCAAATTGAGAAATATACGGAGGGAAGTATAGATGCTTCATGTAATACTATTGAATGGGCAAAGGAGAAAGATGGTTTAGCCACATGTCACCACGCGACCACCATTTACTCATTTGGTTGAAAGAAAAAATATCATGGCCGGACCAACATACGACAAGATTATATCAGCCAGAAATAACCAGACAAAGATAAAGGAAGAATTCCTCTTTTATTTAACAATAATCACTTCAAGCATGATTCACGGCCCTTCGCGGAAAGTGTTTGAAACTCCTACATCCACCTCCTTGCATGAAAGATCGACAGTGCTAACGAAAAGATACCAATCCCACGCTCTTTTATTTGCTCGAAACTCAAAACACTGGACAAGATGGCTATCCACAGTATAAAAGAAGAAAACCAGAAGAACTGGGAGGACACATGTAGGGCAGTAGGCAAGATCAAACAAAGAGAAGTGCCAAAATTGACACACCGTTGGGTGGTACCATACACTCCCATTACTATTCAAAAACCTTCAGTGCACGTATATAAACGTAGAGAATACTGGCAAACTCTGGTCAAAAGTCGATCAAATACATATGCAAATATATAAACAAAGGCAGCGAGTATGCGACAATGTTTGAGGAGTCAGTAACGACAATGAATGAAATAAGTTTTTATATCAGATGGGACCGATACATTTCAAGTAATGATGGCAGTTTGGAGAATCTCCTGAGTTTTCCAATAACACGATGCGCCATCCCACAGTTGTCCCACACTTCAGCAGTGCAATCTGGAAAACGGCCAAAGAATTACGTTTTACCAAACCAACCCCAGGGAAATGCGGCTCAATTGGCAGCCGATCCGCTCACATACTTACCTTGACTGCCGTTACTTCAAAATTAATGGCACCGAAGACACCGTTCGCAAAGACACTGTTTAAATACTTGTCCAGAATGTTCCACAATTACTATACCGGTGGAACATATCGAAAAAAAACAATATTTATCAAGAGGAAACAAGGTGTTTAAAAGTACCTGGAACAACGATAAGAAGATGTGAATGCTCTAGGCCGAGTATAGCAACACAGTAACATCCCTAACTAACGGGCCGAATGTTTTTACTTGCGAATAGCTATTTTGTACATGTTTGTAAAAAGGGACCGCACATCTTTCTGAGACATCATACGCACTGTTGAAAGGTGATGTGTTTGTATCGCACATATCGACAAGCTTTTGCCAGATAATTCGGGGCCCCTTTCTTAGAAGAATGATCAACATATTGGGATAATCGGCGATTGGTCACGAAGCAGCTGCCAATATCGTATGCCCTGTCAGATTGCGGTCTTCTAATTGCGTCAGATTATTTTAACAACCTTGTGGCTCTATCCGAGTCCAATGGCTTATTGTGGGAAAAACGATCGCGATTCTCTTAGCTGAAGATTATTTATTGTGGCAAGACTGTCGTTAGAAACTGCGAACAACCTTCGATTTGCGCAAATGATCAGATATTCTTTACAACAAAGCGTTAATAAATATCGAAGATACATGTCCTGTCCAGTCGTCAAACAAACCACTCCAGGAATTAGGACTCCTTTCACCTACCAAGAGTACGACATTAGTGACATAGGTGCGATACTGAGATGTTGTAGCGCGAGAACCCAACTACAATCGAGATTGAAAGCTACATAGATTTGTAGAGACTAACGGTACCTCTTTATGGTAGGAACAGCAAAGAACGTCATATAACAAAATATGTGGATCGAATTTCAACTCAAAAGGGATGGTAATATTCTTTCTCGATGCTCCAGGGTGAAACAGAGATAAAAAACTTCTCTCATTAACCTCATAACTTGCGCCCTAAGTGCGAAAGAATGGAGCGATAACTGCACTTGCTGTTTGCGTCCTCTGTGAATAGCCGCAACTCTTTTGTGCAGGAGGGAAGAACTGCGCATATCAGCGCTAAAATTACCGTTGTGGAGTTTTTTGTGCAACTTGAATACGCCAAATTATTATTGAGTGTCAACGATCCAGAAAAATTCTGGACAAGTCCACTGTTTTTAAAACATTGCAAGTTTATCATTTGGGACGAATGCACGATGGCCAACACAAACGCTCTTGATGCTTCGGATAGGGACTCTGAGCAAGATCATGAGGGGTTAAGAATGCAACAATGGGAGGAGCACGTCTTGCTACGTAGCTTGGGATACTTTCGACAAACTCTTCCTAGTTTATTCCAAGAAAGGAACTACCATCAGATTGAACTTAATGGCGTGATTGCTCAAGTTATCATATTTTATGGAGGCGAGTTCAGATATTGACGCTCAACGATACAAACATGCGTGTTCACAGGCAGCAACAGTGATGCGGCCTCACAATAATATTTCGGAACGCCGGCTTTAGCAAAATAGTAAATGGTAACCCTTCATGAATTCGCCAGGCAATTACTCCATAACATTTCCAGAGGACTTCTGCAAATTTGGCTGAAACAATCAATGATGTTTGATTAACAGTAGATTTTTCAAGACATTGGCCACTAGAATACAAAAATCACGGTGTGGTGCTTATAGAGAAAGAGGCGATTCTGCGGCACTCTACGAAAACTGATTCAAGGTAAACTAATTCTAAACATTAGTCGTATTCAAGTACCAGCTACCGGGAGCCTGTGACGACGATACAAGTCCCATTCTACACCAGCATGTGATCCAGAACAAGCTGTACACTTACCCTGATGGAGTTATTTAAACTCACTTGAAGCAATCATGAATCCTGTCGTGCACAGCTAACAGAATCAATTACTCTTGAAAGTAGTGGATCACCGTGAAAACGAGAACTTTGAGAAACTATTACGACCACCAAAATTGTGCAACGGCACTCGACTGAACCGTCAAAATTGTTACACCTAACTATATCATTGAAGCAAGGCAGACGATTTTTGTCGTTGTAAACAACTGCCGGTGAAGATGTCTTCATCCCTTCTGCAACCCCCGTTAATTCCATCAGCGTCTTTTCATTTGAATTTAAGAGACTTCAGTTCCCCGGGTCTGAACTGAGCGTTCTGCAGGGACTATTCAATAAGGCACAAGGACAATCACGTTAACGTCGCAGGAATCCATCTGGTACCCTCGCATGTTTCTCGTCACGGTCAATTATACGTCGCATTAGCTCAAGAGTCGGAACCCGAAGAACCTTTCTAATATGATATTATGCTCACAAAATAATGACAACTAAGTAACGTTGTTTACCAAAACGCATTAAAAAAAACAAAAAAAACTGTTAATAATAGCATTTATGATATTCTAACGATGGTTATTATTAAGAGCAATAAATTAATTGGAAAAGCGTATAATAAAATTAGTTAATTTCTCGTTCGATGCTTGATAGAATGTAGCCCTCTCTACTGCCAATGAGTGTTACGCCGAGCGGGAGTTTGGATGTGTTCGAGGGGATTTTAGTTTATGGTTTGGGTGGTGTAAAGAGTTGGGTTTTTGGTGGTATGGGGGAGAATTAGATGAAGATGGATGTCCGCGGTTTTAGGCCTAGTAGTATACAGATTTTCCAAAATGTTAAGGTGTAAATTAGCCTCTATATGTACAGTGTGTTTATTTACTTTGTTATGAGCCATTGAATATTATCCAGTTGATCGGATCAAAGTGTTATATAATCATGTTATTTACTCATTACAATAAGGATGTAGGTCAATAAGAATATGTGCCTGAGCGAAGGGGTGCAAGGGTTCCTGGACCCCCCAATTTTTAATAGGTTATCATATAACTTTTCTACAGTAAAAAAGTCTGATTACTAATATTTAAATAATTGAGTATTACTTGACATGTAACTGGGGCTGAGAAGTTTGTTGCTCAACCCAGATACGGGTAAAGATCTTTTTAAGGACAACAAAATACATCCTAAACGTTTCTTGCCACTATGTGAGAAAATAATCAGTTGGCTTTATTATACCCCCCTCCTCTCCCCCCAAATTTTTTCCTGGCTACTTTATTGACTCATTACAATACTAATAATAAGGATAAGTGTGACTGATGGGATTGGAAAGTTAATATATTAATTTCAATAAACACATTAAATTGCTTTACAATTTTTAAGAAAATGCAGAAGAACAATGTATCAAACAGATTAATTAACAAAAAGAACCAAACTTTTTAAGACTATCTCAAATATTTCACTGGTATGAGCAGCACATATTCGTTTTTTTAGTGTGAAAAATTGAAAGCCTACTTAGGTATTTTGACCAATCTTCCTAAACAGGAGGCAAAAAGCTGAATTAAGTAATGTTAAAAGCTTTTTACTATTTAAATTTATCACTTCAGGGGTTCTCAGGGATCA
>NW_025788821.1:0-8445 GCF_021130785.1 Homalodisca vitripennis
ATTTTAAACGATTTGGGTCGATCAAATTATTTTTTTAAAGGGGTTTTAAAAACACAGACTGTATACAAGGGCAAGAAATTTCTGGTGTAATTGTTTTTTGGGCTTTTTTTTAATGTTTTCGAGATCGCTGACAAACCGAAATTTTAAAAATTAAAAAAAATAAAGTAATTTTTTTCTAGTATTTTGGTTTAAATTACTATGAAATAGGCTTTTAAGCTGAAACAGCACCTTCATTACAATAAATTTTCCAAAAATTTTCCCCCTTTTTTAAATATTTTATATGGCCTATTTTTTTTGATGAACCATTCATTCTCCTTTAAAATTTGGGGTTTAAATTTTCTTTTTTCTAACTTTTTTTTTTTAAAATCGATATCCATTTTTTGGAAACTTTTGTGGTGTGAAAAACCAAAGAGGCTTCAAAGTAAAGGGCGACTTATTACCAAACGAAATATATTTTGGGCTAGCAACAAAAATTGAAATTAAACCACAATACAATTTTGGGGGAAATTCGTTTGGGAATTTAGATACTGAAAGGTTTAAACCCTGATAAATTTGAAATAAACCTCGATTAGTTTGGGGGTTAATTCGGAACTTTATAATGATTTCAACAATAAAAACCCCCATTTTCTCGGGAATCAAGCATCAAATTTATTAAAATAATGTTTAAAAATTTAAAACCCTTTTACTGACGTGAAAAAAGATTTTGGTGTTTAAAAGTTAAAAAAAAAAACAAATTTACAAAACAAAAATGAGTTTTAGTAAGTTTTGATCATGAAAATTTACTTTTAGTTTAATTAAATTGTACGATTGTACAAAAAGGGCCAAAATGTTTTACAAATTAAATTATTAGTAAAAATTTGCAGAAAAAACGCGAAAAACAATACACGTTTCATTTAACGGTTTTCAGTCTATTTTTCCATAACTTCTCCACCCCTATAACACCCGATACACCATGACACAGGAAAGTTTTTTTAAATTGAAGTGAAGTAGCGTATTAAAACCAATTCATAACACCAAAGCGAAAGGGCCCAAAAAAACAAATTACAGCGAAGGTCTTTCAATAAGTAATGAACAAACTACTATTGCTCCAAAAGGGTTTTTATTCAATTAGTAAAATATTTTCCCTTTAAACTTATAAACAAATTGTCCCCAGCAAAAATTTTTACACTCACTCCATTTTTATGCTAATTTTTAAAATGCCCTTTGGAAAAAAATTTCCCTATGATTTAATATCAAAGCCACCTTTGAAACCTGAGTTTTTGCCCCTCTTCATTTGAGAAAATGTTTCCCTCGTGAACCTTTTTTGGGGGGTTTCCAAAAACAGATGGAATTTTCAACGAGGGCTGTAAGGAATGGGGAAGGTTTTCCCTTCCTAGTTTTTTAAAAAGTTTCGTTCGTCTGCGTCCCAAAAATGGGGAAACTGGTTTTGGGTAACGAAGCAAAATCACCCTTTTTCATAATCCCCGCATTTTTTTGGGAATGGAAAAGGGCTTGTCTTTTTTTCCCCAGCATGAATGCTGATTTTTCCCTTTGGCCTTCAAAAAAAAACTAAAAAAATTTGGGGGCCCCTTTGAAACCCAGGGTTTTAATCATGCTTTTTCTAAAAAGGGTTGATCCTGATTTTTGCGAGGGGAAAAAGTCATATTTTTTAAACTAAGGCTGGTCGTATTGACTTTGGGGCACTGGTGTCCTGTCTCATCCACGGAAATGCCGACGGGGCCCCAAGGGGGGGAAACCCGTTTTCTTTTTAAAAAGGGGCGCGACGTACCCTTTCCCGGGGGGGACCACGGGCCTTTTGGGAAACCCATCCCGCAAACCCAGCGTGGTGGGGCGTTTTCTATTTGAAATGCCGACGTGGTTTTTCCGGGGACACCTGTCTTTTAAAGGGCCCAGTCACATGCCGGGGCGCGTTCCCCGTCCCCCCCCTAGTATGAACGTCCGCATATGCCCCGAGGGGCTCGAATCCCGTCAAAAAACCGACACGCGTCCGGGGTCCCGGGCCCCAAAGCCACGGTCTTTCTAGGGGTTGCTTTTTGAATTTCAATTTCTTTGAATTTTTTTTTTACCCAATAGTGGAATTAATAGTTTGTTAAGCTCTAAAAAATTTAAAATTTATTGTTCTGGACGTATTCTTTAAATAATTATATTATAAAAAAATTTATTTTTTTTTTTACTTTCAATACTTTTTCTACTGAATTAGTAATTAGGGCTTTAAATACTTTAATACCTCTTTAAAATTTTTGGGGGTTTTTTATAAAAAAGATGCACAAAAAGGGGGTTTTTTTTGTAATTTTTGTTTTAGTTTTTTCTTTTGTAAAAACCCCCTTTTATTTTTTTAAAAATAAGGGTTTTTTAAATTTTGTTATAAAACAAACATAATATAAAAAATTAAAAAATTTAAAATGTTTGCATATAAACATTACACCAGAGTTTTCTTTAAACCCCTATAACGGCTTTTCTTTTCACCCTTTGGAGGTCGGACTTTTTTAAGAGTTTTCCCCCCAAGGGTTTTTTAAAAAAAATTTTTAAAAAATATAAAATAAAAGGAGTGGGGCCAGGGCAAGACGCGCGGTGCCCCCGGTGAGGGGGTTGGGGATTTTTCTTTTTGCGCAAAGCGCGAGCCCTTTGTAGCATGCCGACGTCGGCCAAGGATCGCTCCAGCCCCATAGCCCCCAAAAACGGTGGCCGACGGGGACGAAAATTGCGCCACGTCGGTTTTTGTCAGGTGACTTGTCCTATTTGAAACAGGGGTTTGGGGATTAAATTTTTTAAAAAAAATCCGCAGATGGACGGACGCAAAGCCACGGCAGTGTGACATGGCCCTTTTGAAATGCGCGAAAGTGGCTTACCGGTGGGACACGCTGTTTTATTTGAAATGTGAAAAAGTGGTTACCGGTGGGGCACGCTGTCCAAAATTTTAAATGCGCGACGTGGGTTCCCGGGGGACACGCTGTAAATTTGAAGCGGGGGCGTGGCCCCCGGGGACAGCGTCTATTTGAATGCGCGACGTGGGCCCCCCCTGGGACACCCCCGTCTATTTAAAATGCGCGACGTACCACCGGGGGGGCGCACTGTCCCAAATTTGGAAAAAACGCCGCCTTTAAACCCCCCGGTGGGACACGCTTTTTTAATTTTAAATTCACGGTGAAAACCCCCCCCCCCCCACTTGCGTAAACGAAAAAATGTTTTTTTTAATACTCTTTGAATACAAATTTTCATGCACTTCTGACATTGAAAAAAGTGTTCAAATTTTCAAATTTATTCCCCGAACCCTGTTTATTTAAAAACAAAATTTCGGGGGATTTTTTTTTTTTTTGTATAAGTTTTCATCGTCATTAAAAAAAAATGCGATCATTTTTTGGGCCCCCGTAAACGTTTTTTTTTTTCGAGTTTTGATTAAATATCAATTTGAGGTGAAACCTTAGGTTTTAGTTTTGTTAATAGAACACACAATATAAGGGAAGTACTTGTTATTTTTGTCTTTATTGTGGAATACCATCCAAGTAGTGATGTTTCCAAGCTCGTAAAACTTCTATTAAATAGATTGTACTGTTGCTAACAAAATCTATTGTATTGGCTAACTGAAGAGATTTTATTGTTCATCAACTAAATATCCTCTCGTGATATCATGAAAATATGCAATAAAAATAAATATTTGTGTATTTCCACGTTTAAATGTAACTCTACTGGTTGACAATAAAGGGTTAGGGGTGGTCCAACCCTTTATTGACCTCATTTTGTAGGGTGGATCTTGTTTGTTTATCTCTTCTGCGCAGACAGAGACATATGATAATACAGCTAGCAGAGATGTTTGCACCGCTTTTCAGATAGCTATTTGTCCCATTAACTGACAGAAAGCCCTGTCCTTGAATTTTAGTCCCGTATCAAATTCTTATTAAAGTATTTGTCACTCAAGTGAGATTTGCAACACTAACAAAAATATAACTTGAAAAATAATTCAATCCATACTTATAGTCTTAAAATAGGTACTACTAAAATAAAAGAATGTATTACAATTAAATTTCTAGATAAATTTGTTGATAAACATTGAAAAGACTTCTTCAAGCCCTTTAAGTTTTGACACATCCGAGTTTTATAATCATTAAAACTTAGATTTAAACGTTGTTTTAATTTATTTTTGGTTAGAATATAAATACTTACAACATTGATGATCTTAAAAGTCTCTTCTTTTTTCCTGTATTAGTTTTTCTAATACAGATCTTA
This sequence comes from Homalodisca vitripennis, assembly GCF_021130785.1. NCBI lineage: Eukaryota > Metazoa > Arthropoda > Insecta > Hemiptera > Cicadellidae > Homalodisca > Homalodisca vitripennis. The sequence continues at coordinate 4,225 of NW_025788821.1, forward strand.
GTTTTTCCTATAGGTTTAAATATTTTCCAGTGCAAATAGTTTTTAAATCTTACAAATGTTCAAATAACAATATAATAACGTTTGTTTAAAATTGTCTGGAAGTTCATTAAAATTCGTGTTAAATTTGTTTCTTTTATATATATCTTTAAATGCTAGACACTGTAGTGTTTACCAAAGTCAATTTTCACGATTTTGTACATAAGGATGACTTTAAAACTATTTAGTAGGAAGATAATTTTTTTTTAGAATTGTTTTTCATAAAATGATTCAAAGTTCGTAAGCTTTTAAAATAATTTTAATTTTTCATTTGCTTTTATGAAAAATTGACAAAATTTTGTTGAAGTAGAGAGTGTAATTTAATTAGATATAGTCTTTGATTTGTAGAAAAATCGAAGACAAAGACTAAAATAATTTTTTGATTTGCTGTAATGGCTTAAGATATAGTTGGTAATTAAAAATAAAATTGTATATCAACTTTGAAATAGGTTCTAAAACCTACTTCAAAATGTTACAAGATACTGATCTCCATTTTTGGGTACATGGTGTTCATGAAATAAGGTGTAAAAGTTCTTCTGTGGTTGATATAGCTCATAATTTCACACAAAAATTCCCATAACACACTGGGTTGGGTAAAATGAAGTCGTATAGCCACTTGTCGGCTCCATTTTTGTATGTTTATGAAAAAAAGAATCTTTTCTTATAGAACTGAGTAACTGTACAAATAAAAAACCTTTGCACATGGTAGTAATAACTAAGAGATGTTTCTTTTAATAGATGGAGTTTTTTTGCGGATTATCATAACCTCAACAATGGTGTCTATTGAGAAAATATTTACAAGCCAAATAACAGAAAGAAAACAGTATTGTTATAAAAAAGTACAAGATACCATAACTCTGTTTTATTTATATAACTTACAACGGTACTTTTTTCCTCAAATTGCTTCGGAGAGGCATCTTTGCCACAAGCCTGAAGCAACAAAAGACTTGACCAGTTAAAGGTACCAGCTGTGCTGCAAATTCAGTTATAACAAAAAATATAAAATGCTTACATATTTTGCAATTTTTATTAAAATTTCAACTGTGTTTTTTCAACGAAATCACGACAGAATTCCATGTTAAACGCAACACTATATCACTTTAAAGTCGATTGTACAATCGAGGAAACAACGAATATGTCCCAGTTGTGAGGCAGCAGCTATTTGCTTTAGGTGTGGACAGGTCAGTGGCTTTCTTATTTTATCTTCTTTTTGTGGATTTGACACCTGAAGAAGGGAAGAACAAGTCTAGGCACGTTGAGTTTTTGTTTGATTGACATGTTACGAAGTTAAATGGGTACATAATCTTGTTACCCTACTAACCATTTATATATAATTATGCCTATATTAACAGGAAGATATGGCTAGTTGCCAAGATTGGGCACAAGGAGCTTCGTTAGTAATTTAGATGATTGCGAGCTCTTCAGTGAGCTCAGCCAAGGGGCTTTATTGGACAAGGGGCAATAGGGGGGAGCTTGTAGCGCTCACCAAGGATGGCTAATATTATTCATATCTCAAGTGAAACGTGGCCACATTTACTGGCAGCTTTTGCAAGAGGGGTAACATTTTTGCTAATTAGGTAATATAGTGCCAAACAAGTAATCTTTTTAAAATATTTATAACTTAAGATTATAAATTCTTTTTTGAAAAATGTTGCTTTTAAAGCATTCACGTCACTAACTAGGAATCTAGTTATGTGTCAGGATTTTTTTTCAAATATGTCTTTCATCCACGTTTATATTTATCGGACTATACAGGAAGCGCATTGCTGTGGTACTTTAATTTATAAAAGTATAGAAATGTTATAGGGTATCTAGCAAGAGCAATTCTAAAAATGTAGAGTTCACTCGCTAATGCGCTAAATCTTATAATATTTATGGATTTGGAACGATTTTGGCCTTATTTATCGTTATTTGACAGTTTTTTTTTGTCTTTTTTCATATAGTGTTCCCCAGTCTGGACTCATTCCTCTTAATCAATTTCCTTGCACTCTCATTTTTTTATTTTTTATCTCCATTAGAACCCTACTTTCTCGCGCTACTGCTATAATAGTCTGAAATAGCCTAGCTATTTTGGTTTACTTAAGTTATTCCTAATATCCGATAAAGAACCAAAGATTTTGTGGTCGCTGAAAAAATAATTTACACTCCCGTAACCTCTATTGCTCCATTGGGGGCATTAAGTCTAGCTTATAGGTTAAATTATGGGTTTGTTCTAAATCTAACTTAAATGGATGTAGAACTTTGATAGTACAGTTAACATTTTACCAGTTGATAGTGAAGGTACTGTTAAAATCACCGTTATAGCGATGTGGTTGTCCACTCGCTGCTCATAACACCCGGTCTACTGTCACTAGAATATCATAAAATGTTGAGCTTAGCTGCATATTTCATCTTAACTGAGTGCTTTATTATGAATTGTTGTTATTGAGTTCAATTATTATGTTTTTATTAATTTTAAGTTCGTTATGTGGATATTGTTTTTTTGTATTCAATGCAGTGTTTGGGCTATGTAGAATTTGTCATATTCAGTCACAATATTGGGTGTGATATAGAAGAAACTCCTTTTAAATCTTAGATTTTTATTGCTTTCTTCTTGTTTTGTCCAAAATAGTGGAGTTATAACTTAAGTATTAATTTTACATTTGAATAATGTTTGGACATTATTAGCTCAATATAGGGTTTTTTGTTATTCGCACATTACGTTATCTATAAAATTTATTGATATTGTAAGAAATATTTACTTAGCAAATTATAGTATTTATGTAAAAAAGCACTATTTGAGACAAAATCTTATGATTTTACTTGGTAAGTCAATTAATTACGCTAGGGATATTAATAATTCATTTAATAATGAAAATCTCTCTGTCATTAAATGAAGGGTTAAACTTCGTTTTCTGATATCACCTAATTCCAGAAGTCTCGCCTGCTATTTTGTGAGGAGGAAGTTTATAAATTTGCCGCATCGTATGCGTCTAATGATTGTAAAGAAAAACAAAATTATTTTTATGACACAAAATTTTATCGTGGTTTGAATTTGGGGTTGGTAACATCTAGATCGAGATTATATTTGTTTAATTTTTAACTTTCCAGAGTGTCTCGTAAAAATAATAAATTTGAACTGTTTGTGCTCTCACTCAGAAGAAAATTAATAAGAGTTTTCATGAATAAATAACTATTGTATAGATATGGTATATGGTTGGTTGATCCTCTAGAAGATAACCTGTATTTTTGTTCGCTAGGGCGTGATAAAAGACTCAAAAAGCGGCCCAAAGGGTTCGCATATACAATGGCGTGATCTATGTGAATACATACATACAAATATATACATTATTGTTATAATACAATTTAAACATTGTATTCACAAAATAGTTACATTGCTCCGCCGGGAGTCAGAATCCGGATGCGTCTCATTGGCGGGTGAATGTGCTACCTATTTAAATGACGAGCGCCGTTACTTTTTGGTTCAATTATTTGTGTATTATATGGTAGGTTTGGGGCTTATTTATAGAAACTCGCTAATATGTAACAGCTACGGCCCAAATACAAAATTATTTTGATTACGGAGAAAAGAAGTTAAGCGTTGTAAGTGTAATGGTAGCACATTTCACCCGGCAAGTGAGTAGATGCTCGGTTTTTTCGACTCTCCAGGAGCGATGCACGATAAAACTTTTGCGTGATTCTCATGTTTATTGATATTATTTATACATATTATTAGTTATATACTATATATATTATAAATGAACCTTTTATAATAATAGAAAATAACTGCATCCTCGCAGAAAGATTACATTATTTGCCGCATTGGAAAATGCATTTTTTGTAAACATACGATTCTAGATGTGCTCAATGACATTGTTATTTAAAATAAGAATGAAATAAAAAAACAAGAATGTTAAATAAACAGTGAATAAATAATCAGAACCCAAATTGGTATCGACCCATACCAATCACATCAGGGATGCTTGATTGTTTGCTGTTTTTAGTGTTCTGTGGTAATTTTGGGTTTGAATTCTAGATGCGACTTTGCCCGAAAAGGACTTGACAGGATTATGTAGTTTTGCGGAATCGTGTCATATTGTGGTGTTTTTATAAATGAGTGATGACATTTTTCTTTAAATCTTGTTGATTCCATGAACCAAATCGGTTGTTCTGTCATATTTTGTCCTCTCGCAAAGGTATATGTAT
>NW_025788822.1:0-9189 GCF_021130785.1 Homalodisca vitripennis
TATACCTGTAGTTAAATATCAATATATAGACCGGGTGTTAAAAAATGGTATCACAAACTACGGTGGGTGATATTAATCAACATTTCAAACACAAAATGTCAAATAAACATAGGTCGAAATATGTCCTGTTTGGCCTCTATCAGCTTTTTTTTTAATTATCTCGAACCATATTTATTTAAGGAAACTTCAAAAGAAATTTTAGTTATTTTCTTAATATTGACAAAATTACATATGAAGAACATTTAAAAAGTTAATTAATAAAAGAAAACTTCGTTACTAAGCTAATGCAGGTAAAGTTCTATCTGAGGTAAAGTTCCTCAACTCTTCGATCTAGTTTCCCTTTCATTTCTCCCACTAGGGGCCAAGCCACGGTGGAACAGCGTAGGCAAGGGCTGAATGGCTGGTGGCAAACCAGTCTATACTATGCGGACTCTGGACACCGGCGACCCTCCAGTTTAAAAGCAGCTTACCCAGGCATGCGGGGCTCTGTCTGGGCGGACCTTCCATTCCCTAGCTTCTCGTGGGAACAACATGGAAAGAAACAAACACAAAAAACAAAACAAATCAACCCTTGAAACAGCTCCTGAAGCTGTTTCTAACCTACCTCTTCCTGCTGAGGTAGCTCCTGAAGCTACCTCGCACATACCACCACCTGGCAACACAACTCAAGAGGTTGTTATGCCAACATCCCTACCTTCTCCTCAACAAAGTGCCTTAGGAACACAGGAGGTTCCATTGCACACTGAAGCTCCCATACATGGCAAGGCTTTATCTGAGGAAGGCAGTACAAGCGCTGAGGAAGTAAAATCCCTTCAAGATATAGAAGATCAGCTCCTCAACAGCCCAAGCACTCCCATGTCTACAGGTACGCTGGATGATGCCACAGAGCAACTCGGCAACCTCAGAATGAAGAGGCCCAATCTCACCACTGCTCAAAGAAGAGAAGCACTAAAGGCTAAACTTCTTGAAAAGGGTGAAGCTTTTGACCCTTCCAAGTGGAGGAGGGGAAAAAGAAGAAGAAAAAGAATCCCGAACGGCAGGAGGTCTCAACTCCGGGCCCAACTGCGGGTACCAAGGCGGGGGTGGGGTCGGCCAAACGCCCTAGAGGCACCTTGGTCACCCCGCCCTCCGCTGAGGGACCCGCAAAGAAGGCTAGTAGGGAAACCCAAAAGCCCGAAGCCCACGATCCCGAGGCCTCTGGTAAGCACACCCAAGGCTACCTACCGAGAGGTCGCAGCGATTAAAATGGCCATAGCCCTCGAAAGGCTACCCGTACGCGAAGCTTAGTGCAGAAGCAAGGACCGGGCAAGCCCATCGAGTGACGCAATTATGGAAGAAATCAAACCCCTGGAGGATGGTTTCCGTTCCAACGTTTGCGGGCACCTACCTAGAGAAAAGGTGTTTTTAATTGCTTTTCCTGCAATCAACGAACACACCAAACGTTTGGCTGGAAGAAGTTATCCCAAGAATAAAAAAGAAACAACTCTGGGAGATGAATATCTCACCAGCTAGTGTGTGTGTCTGCGTAAGGACATCTTGAGGTCCACCATGGTGTTTTTTCAGAGGCTCACCCGAAGCTTCAGAAGAAGACCCCTGAAAAGGTACTTGAGATGTTCAATAAGCAGGAACCCCAACCTGAAATGTAAACGAGTGGAAAATCCATCCATCCAAGCCAGACCGCTGAAAGGTAACGGATTCGTCTGCTTCCCTGGACGAGGTCTGCTACAAGGTTTGTGAAGTGCTTCCAACTGTAGAGCCCAACTTAGGACTCCTGGCAGGTCTCAATTGTCTCCTCGACCAGTCAAGGACAATGCCTCGAGTTCCTACAAAATTCAATCCTCCAGCACAGTAGGGCTGCCTCGGCAGCCTTCTGCCAGTTCTTCCTCCCCAAGGGATTTGGAATATTTCTGGCACTGATTCAAGAACCATGGCTATCCACCAAGGGAGGGTGGAAGTGGCGGGCCTAAATGAAACCAAAGGTAAGTTAATTTACTGTACCTCTCTAAGGAATGTCAGAACCTGCAATCCTGTTAGAGGAGAGGCTTGGATTTTTCTAACCCTCAACGAATTCCTGCTCCAGAGATCTCACATGTGGGACAACACTGACCTGGAAAAGAATGGAGGTATAGTGCAAGAGCACAATTGTAGGCTCCGTATAACTTGCCATATGATGCCAGGGAACTCCCTCCATCAATAGACCTAGAGCCTCCTGGTGGAAGAAGCACAAGCCAGACGTCAAGCTAATTCTTCTAGGTTGTGACGCCAACGAACGCCCATCACTCTGCTGGATGGGGCAGCACCAACCACTAACCCTAGAGGTGAGGCACTTTTACAAATTTCTTCTAAGTAGGGACCTATTTATATGTAATAAAGGTTAACCCGCTCTACCGTTCGCAACACGAATTAGACAAGAAGTTATTGACATAACAATCTGCACACAAGGAAAACATGGAATGGTTGATAAGTGGCACGTAAGCGAAGAGGCCTCATTAGCGGATCACAGGTATATCCTCTTTAACTTACACTCAAGATGAGGCAGCAGAGGTTCCTCTATCGTAATCCCAGGAAGGCTGACTGGTTGGAAATATAAGTCTGACCTTCAGTCACAGTTGGGATCGGTAATGGGCGGAAGGGTGGCGATGCTTTCACAGACATAAGGATCCAGATAGCTTTCTGACCCTCAGAATGCTATAAACAATAGCTTCCATGGACAATTGCCCATTGCGACGGGGGAAGAGTCGAAACCAATAGTAAGTGGTGGACTGCAGACCTCGCTCGCAAAAGGGCTAATGTCAGGAAAGCTGTACAATCAATTGCAAAAGGAGCCGTATCTGGGAGTCCTATCATAGAGCTCTAACAGAATACAGCCTAGCAATTAAAAAAGCAAAACAAAGTTCCTGGAGCAAGTTTTTCACACAGAAGGTAAATAAGTTAAGCGCGGCAGCTAGACTGCAGCGCTATGCTAGCCTCAAGTCCAACCGGTCACTTGGGATCTTTAAGGTCCCAGGAGAGGACAACACACTTCCGGGTCAAGTGATAGCCTCAAACTTCTCCTTGAGGACTCACATTCCCTGATTGTATCTTTGAGAATGACGACACTGGAACGTCCTGGTTAATCACGAGGCAGGCTCACGGCCAAGAGCTTGTCGTGGTAGCTGGGCCATCGCCAGAAGGATTGTCACTCTCTCTAAAGCCAAAAGGGCAATATCTAAAATTTGCCCCTTTCAAAATCTGCCAGGAGGGGATGGAATCTTTCCGGCCCTGCATCAACAAGGGCCTAGAATCTCCTTACCCTTCTATGTGAACCTCATCAGGGCGAGCCTAGCCTACCTGGGTACATACCACAAGTCTGGCGTCTTCCAACAGGGTGGTCTTCATCCCTAAAAAAAGGGAGAGCGGAACTACTCTGTCCCTAAATCTTTTCGTCCCATCAGTTTATCTTCGTTTCTACTGAGAAAACATTAGAAAGACTGGTGGAGAGGCACCTGAGAAAGGGAGTTCTCTCAGACCACTCCCCTTCATCGCAACCAACATGCATACCAGGAAGGCAAATCCTGTGAATCAGCACTGCACCAATTAGTCAGTAGGATTGAGGATAGCCTGTCCGCCAAGGAATTGGCATTGTGCACCTTCATAGACATTGAAGGAGCTTTCGACAATGCCAAATTCACTGCAATGGTAAGTGGAGCACAGCGACGTGGCCTCGAGCCAGCTTTGTGCCGGTGGCTTAGGGCCATGCTGTGCTCCAGACGGATCAGGGCCGATCTCAATGAAGTATCGCTTGTGATCGCACCCACAAGGGGATGTCCTCAAGGAGGCATCCTGTCACCTCTACTGTGGAATCTAGTAGTAGATGGTCTACTTGAGGACCTTACTAACAACGGAATCTATGTCCAAGGATATGCAGACGACATAGTCCTTATGGTACAGGGAAAATACACAAATGTTGTTGTTGATATCATGAATAACCAACCTTCAACATGTACACAACTGGTGTCAGGGAGAGGGACTGAAAGTAAATCCCTCTAAGACAGTAGTTGTACCATTCACTAGAAAAAAGAACCTAGAGTCTCTTTCTAGGCTGAAACTCGCATCCACTCAGCTGGAGTGGTCAAAGACAGTCAAATATTTAGGACTGACTCTAGACCATAAGCTTACGTGGAATGATCATCTTAATAATATCCTGCACAAAGCAAAGTGGGCGCTCATGACGTCCAGGAGACTTGCAGGAATCTCATGGGGCGTAAAACCCCATATAGCACTATGGCTTTACAAAGCAGTTGTAAGGCCTCAAATCACTTGTGGTTCATTAGTCTGGTGGACAAAGGTGAATCAGGTAACTGCCAAAGCCAAGCTTGAAAGCTTACAAAGGCTTGGCACAATCTTTGTAACCGGAGCATTCAGGAGCAGTCCCTCAGCGACCCTCGAGGTGGCTTTAGGACTTCTACCTCTTGATGTTCATATAAAAGCTGAAGCGCGTAAGTCAGCTTATCGGCTGATGGTTGCTGGCTTGTGGAGGAATGGCGCGTCTAACGCAAGCCATGGCGCCATCACTGAAGCTGTAAACCCAAGCGCTATTCTCGAAATGGTCTCCGACACAATGAGAACGGAGTTCGTATTCAATAAGCCATTCTCTGTTGACTTCTACTCCAGAGATGAGTGGAAATCGCAAGATAACATCCCAACAATAAGAAAGAGCTTTGTCTGGTACACGGATGGCTCGCTTATTAAGGGTAGAACTGGATATGGAGTGTTTAGTCAATCCCCTAGAACTGCCCTTAGCGGCAGTTTGGGTCGGAACTGCTCCATATTTCAAGCCGAAATCTATGGTATCCTAGCCTGTGCCAACCTAGGCCTCACCAGAAGGTACCAGGAAATGAACATCTGTATAATGTCAGACAGTCAGGCAGCTCTTAAAGCTCTTGACTCCAACAGCATTTCATCCAAGCTTGTGTGGGAGTGCTTTAACACTCTCTGCAAGCTTGGATCACGCAACTGTGTGCGTCTTGGTTGGGTACCGGGCCACACAGGCATAGGTGGCAACGAATGCGCCGACAGGCTTGCCAAAAGCGGAGCAAGCATGCCATACACCGGTCCAGAACCGAGTTGTGGTATAAGCAAGTCAGCCGCTTATCAAAGTATAAACAAATGGTCCAGGAAGACACACCGCTTGCGGTGGCAGAGTCACCAAGGACAAGCACTCGGCAAAAAGACTGCTTGCCGATTCTAGCTCCGGATTCACCAGATGGCTGATGGGGCTGGGGAGGGATCGGGTTAAGCAAGTGATTGCCTTGATCACTGGACACGGCCACTTCAGGAAACACCTAAACACTCTAGGTTTACGAAATGAGGACTCGGAGTGTAGACTCTGCAATAAGTCTGAAGAGACTGCAAAACACATAATACTGGACTGTGAGAGACTGGGAGAAAGGAGAAGGGCTCTTTTCGGTGATAAACAACCAGGCGACGAACCAGATGCTAGTATCGGGGAAAAGCTTCTTAGCCTAATTAAGGGCACGAAGATAGGCTTACCCCTCTAACATCAAAGGGGCACACAATAAGCTCAGGTTGACGTGTGAGGATCTAGGAATCCACCCCAATATCCCAAAGGAAAAAAAAAAAAAAAAAAAAAAAAAAAAGCTAATGCAACATTTCAAAGAAATCATATGTAATACATTTTGCTTTAAATAAATGTTAGTTTTTTAAACGTAAACTTCTGGATAAGAATACATGGTGCAGGCATGTTAGTGTTCATTCTGTTTTTCTTTAAGTCATGATAAAATACCATACCACTAGTCAATAAAGCCAATCTTTTTCGATTACCTAGTGGGCAAATAAATATTCAAATCGTTGTTCTTTAAGTGGGGGTTTATTTCATTGTTTTAATAATACTGAAATAAACACCCAAAACTAATTATTTCAAATGCATTAAATGTTTATGAATCTTCATTAGCACAATTAGGAATAAAAGTTAAATGTTTATTATGTATGTGTTAGCTGCATCCAATGATGAAGCTAAAATTAAAATGTTAGCAAATGTTTCAGCCTCTTTAACGATCTTCAGCTGAAACATCAAAGAAGATTAATGGAGTGTTACCAGTTTGTTAAATTCAGTTAACATTTAACTATAAAACATAAATACTACCATTATTCATTATTGATGTATTTATTTATAAGATTTCTGTGAACACGTTTTAGGCCTTTTCAAATTTGCATATCAAAAAATCGAAGGGCGTAACACTCTTAGTGAAATCATTTTAGTTGGAATGTGATGAAGCAGTTTGATATTTTTCAAACAGGGTGACACATATCTGGTACGAGATATTGCAGTATATAAGGTTAGTATATTCTAAAGTTAAATAGAGCTTTGAATAGTTCTATTTTGAGTTTTTTAGTGTGCAAAAATACATACATATATGTCTCGAATATCTAATTTGCTCGATCAAACATACCAACTTCTGTCTGCTTGAATTCACTGTTTGTCCTAAATAAATAATAAATTGTCTTCATTATAATAGGCCATTTTGTCCCGACGGAGAAAATATATAACGTACGTACGATTGAATATTTACTGCAGCCCAACAGATTCAGTTACTACAGTTAAAATACTTCTCGCCTAATTGATTTAAATTCCAAAAGTTGATGTTACCTCGATCAAGAAAGTATATATGTTGGTTTTCAAGATCTACTGGGATTTAAAAAAATACTACCAGCACATCTTGGCTACCTCCTTTTTAACATTTCAAGTACAATATGATAATTTAATCGCGGTCTAATTTATTTTAAATTTCCCAGTTTAGTTTATGTTGCTGCACTGACCAATAATTTTAATACACATTTAGGATTTAACTTAGAATAAAAAGGTTGATTTAATAAAAATCATTTTACGTATAAATATTAACGATTTTCATTATTAAGGAATGTTTCATCACAGCGTTTATATAGTATTTACAATGTATTAGCAGGCTTTATTTTTACTGATTCAATCTAAAGTAAAAATTAGATAGTAACTCCGTATTTGCAGTGTTCATTAAATATTTATCAAACAATATATTTTTATATTTACCTTACATATTATAACTGTTTAATCACAATATTTTGTTTTTATTACAATTTTTATTACTCAGAACTGTATCGACAAATTCAAGTCCCAATAATGTTATAAAGTGAAAGTGCCTTTGTTTGTATGTTTTGTTTTCACGCATAAACTATTAAACTGATTGCGCAGAAATTTAACATGAATATTCTGACGATCCCTAAAATAAATTTACGCTTATTTTCATTTCGAAAATCACTCCAGGATACGCCCTACTAGTCATTAAATTGGTGAAAAAATGTAACGTTGGCCTTTAAAGTTGTAAAACAATAACTAAAATAGAATTTCTAATGTAATCACATGCTTTGTGTAAACATTGTATATTATTTTCAATTTTTTTAATGTATAGTAAGTACAATAATTTTAATCCCCGATTTAGATTTCAGTGATTAAGTAAGTACTCATCTATCTTACGAAATGTCCCAAAACGTAAGGTGGTCAGAATATGACACCAAAATCTCCCTTTCAATCAGCCGGCAAGAACTATGCTAGATGAAAGTTTGCTCTACTGTGCTTTTAAACTAATTTATCAATTCCAGCTCAGATTTTAACATTATTTTTTAGTTTATAAAGAAACTCACGTGTAGTGCAATTGTTATCAACTTTTAGCTGTACACTTTTATAAAATATTAAGTATTAGATCTAAAACTAATGTGTACTATCTAACAAAGTAAATTAGATGGCTATAAATATAATCTTTTTTGAACATTTTCGTAATCGTAGCAACAAGTTAAACTCAACTTTCGCGTCGGATATACAGTGCACTCCAGGCAGCAGTGGTTATACGCGTGCAACGCTTACTAAAGTGCTTGAAAAGGAGCGGGTACCCGCTAGCAGTGCAGATGTGAGAGACAATGTTTAATCTTGCCTTTACATTTATTTAAAGGCTGTAATAATACCTGTTATAATAAGTTAATTGTCTTTTGACAAAAGTAGGATTATCAGAACCATGTATTTATACATTTTATTGATCAGAAAGAGGCAAAGTCAGCAATGGAACAAAAGATACTATCATTATTAAATCACAATGGCCATAAATATAAACTTTGTAACGTATTTTAATCATCATAGGAACAAAGTAAACTAACAAAACACTACAAATCACTATTAATCACTACTAGTCAGTAACCCATATGTTTCATTAATATTTAAAATGTATACAAACATAAAACCTCAATTCTTGTATGAAGATATATTGGTCCCTTATGAGGTAATGACAGATGTGGTTCAAATATATGATGCAAGAAATATAGTTTCCGTTATAATGCAGTTTAAATTTAGTGTAGTTTCCGTTGATATGTTACTTAAATACTATAATTACGTAGCGTGTTTAGTTTCTAATATTTAAATTTTATTTAAAAACATACTCTAAGAAGATTTTGTTCAGATAAATGTCTAAGAACTCAATGGTAAATTATTATAAAATATACGCCTTGAATACCCCTACATTATTACAAATCGTAAATCTAAATTTGTTAAGGAGTTTGTCAAGAGCTTCCTTAGAACGCTTGGCTACATAAACCATAAATACATATTAATAATTATATCATCACATTTAATACTCACAAGTTATTACGGAGAATAAAGTTTTTTTACATCTTATGCTATTTGGTTTATTCTCAAAACTCTTTCTCCCTAAAACAACTTCCCTCCCTGCTGTCAACATAGTTGGCTGGAGTTTACCTTGTGTAAATAGGGCACGTTGTGACAAGGATACTCCTGTAAAAACCTTCAGCCTGATATTTTTATTCCACACTCTTGTTTCATAACTTACCACTTACATTTTACTAATATAAATGCATCATATGTTATATTCTGTATGTAAATTTAAAATGTACTAAATGTTTTATAATATATACAACATATTGTGCTAGCTCAAATAATTAAAAATCACTTTCATACACAAAGCTTGCTAATAATGGTTTATAATGCTTCCGTTTATAATTTTAATTCGTATTCAGCTTTTTTGAAACTTATAATGAAATATCGAAATTGATAACTTTATAAATTTCTACAAATTTAATCACAGCTAAATCATCTGTAAATAGATTCTGCACGAATTATTATTTGTGAAATTTATGGGAATATTCATT
>NW_025788823.1:0-9472 GCF_021130785.1 Homalodisca vitripennis
CACCCCCGCCCAGCCGCATGCTAACGCTTACATCAGGCTGTAGGCATTAAAACTTTTTGAAAACTATAGTTACCCTAATTAAAATTTGCTGTTTCTAATAAACGTTTCAAGTTTTAGTTTTTTGTTGACTTGTCTTTGATTTACTAGCGAGCTCACGAAGTTTCATAAGGAAAATTTAAGATTAAATTAAATAGCTTAAAAGTTTGCATATCTAAAAAATAATATAAACTTTCATTTTTAAACTGCCGTAAGTTTGTAACCGTATAAAAATTCAATGGCACAGTTTACTATTTATAATTTTTCATCATAGCAAATCGTGTACATAGTACGAGTATATTATAGTAGAACTATAGTAGAACATAACTGTGGTGGGAAGGATTATGAATTTTCGAGTATGTAAATGCATAGCTTCAGTCCACAACCCTCTTAGAGCAACGTCTTAAATCTTGACGCTTTCACATACTGATTCTTGGAATCTGGGTAGTAGTCATTGTTTCGTCTGACGAGATCCAAAAACCGTCCGCGACGAAGCGTCAAACATGAACTCTTTGCAACGTGTCTACAAACAGAGTTTACACAGACTACAAAATATACAGTAAATCATGGAATCAAACAAAGTTATTATTGAAATTCCATATACGAAATGCCAACCACAAACAAATAATTGAGCCTTTCGGGCTCAACGTCTGAATCTATCCTAGATTTTTTTTGTGATTCAAGTAAAAAGTAGTACTGACGATATATAAATCGAATAATAAATAACTGGATTAGAGCAGATTTATCTTGTGACAAGATATCGCCCTCGATGTAAGTTCTCAACGAATAACCTAATACAAAAACTGAATAAACGGTTGATTTAAATAATTCTTATTTTCATTAGGATTTGTCGAAAACCCCTCTAAAACTGTATATCCTTTGCAATTCTTGAGAAAAACAATGCTAGTTTATCTAAGATTATAAGATATTTCAAAAGTTTAAAAGTATTTAATGCCCTGCCCATTTTGAAAACACTCAAAGTATAATTTCATTTTATTCTTTTTTCAGTAACTATACTGGCCTTATCTTATAAAACATTTGAGTCCAAAATTTGGTCATAATTTAATTTATTAGTTGTTAAGGTTTTTTTTTTGTTTTAATAAGAAAAGGCACATATAGACAGACATCATGGGAAACTACTAAGCATCGGAGAGTCATGTTTCATACACGGTGAAATATGTTTGATCTTGACCTTAAGGCAAATAACGTCGTGGTCCAGAGAGTAACGACGGGGACCGCCCTGTATTAATACAGTTTGGACTGTGGTGCCGGCCGTGGCCTTGGCAACAATCTAGTGCGGAGTAACACCTTGGACAGTGTCGTAGATGGCAACTTACCAGTAAACAATAGTAAACACATACCTTTGTAATTATAAGCTATCATACTCACTTGACTATAATCGACATAGAGACGTTACCCTACAACCATAAACACCCTTCTTTGTTTTGAAAGGCAATTACAATTTAAACCATGTCCGTTTTAGGGTTGATTTTGTATAAATGAATAGCCCTGTTACAAATTCAAACCTATTCAATTAAGTGGTGGCACATGCAAATTTCTAAGATAAACTTCACCGTAAACAGGACTCCCCAGAAGCAAAAACAATCTAGCTCTCAGATCCAAAGATTGTATATCCATAATGTTATGGTATAACTATTGTTTGTATTCCATAAACTATTCACACACCCTACATTGGCGGCTATTGCTTGTGGGGATGTCATGACAATCTTATATGAATTAGCCTTAAGGTCACTGTTGAAATTATTTGTAAGATAGTAAAGGTTATTATTATAAACATAATGCCCAGCAAACCAAATTTCATAACTTTTATTCATAACATTTTGTAACCTTTAAAGGCCACACTTTATTGTGTAAAACATTTTAGGAATCAATCTATCAGAATATAAAGAATATCTTTAAGTATATGAAAGCATTGAGTTTCATAAATGGTATCGACACTTTGGGCTATTCAGTAGGCACATAAAGTATTAAAATGTTCATTTTGGCTATTAATAGAATGCTTGGGTGTGGTTAGTTGTGGGTGTAACTTGGGGTGTACAGACAACTGTACCACACCAAACTGGCCTGTGTATCTTAAATTCTATATAACGCGGCCTGTGGAAACAATAATTGTCCCACTAAACAGGGCCCAAAACAAGTATGAAACTTGGATAATATCGGCTCTAAGTTTGTTGTGGTCAGCTTGGTACTGCCTGTTTACTCTCCAATTTGTTCAATTTCATAACTACGTTTATTTATGGGCTCTAGGATGATAAATTAGTTTTGTAATAAATGAATTTACAAGCCCGTATTTTCTAAAAATAAACCATATTAATATTTCAAATGTCATGGAACATCTTTCCGATACTGAAACTGGAAGGAACCAATAATTATGTATTTTCATAAACGTAAACAAAATGAGTTTTCATAGTTATTTATTTTATGGAACTCAGAGCCACGCCACGAGGATTCGTCCCATGTAATAATGGAGACATACATTCAGTATTGTAATGTAGTGAGTAGGGGTGATTGACAAATAAAGACTTTCTGATTTGCTTTTCCTTTCATAAAAAGGTTTGTAGAAATTATACTTGTGTTTTTCGCATTCAAGATCACCTCCAATTACTTTACATAAGTAGCGTGAAAGGTGTACCAGAATCGGTAACAAGCAAACCAAAGGGGGGGGGATGGTTTCTGTACTGGCATAACAAAACAGAGAGCAATGGTCCAAAAGCCACTTTACTTTCATGGAAGCTACGATACATTAGTTGTGACGATAGCCTATAAGTAACAATATAATTTGATATTATTATTTTAAATATTGTATGGAAACAAACAGTGGAATACTATGATTAACGCAAATGACTGGAACTCGAGTCTATCACAAATTGACCGCTGACTTTATCATCAAGACAAAACAACAAATATCCTTTAATTAAGACATTGTACATTTATCACAGTCATTTAACGCTTTATGATACAAGATACTTTTTCATATGTAGAAGCACCGAGTAATACATTGTGTTTGAGATTTCATTTTGGTTGCAGAAAATTAGATTTAAAAAATGAAACAGAATTTCAATGTATGCTATACTTGTTGATTGTCCATCTAGCATCACACACAACTTTCCGATCCCCACACACATTGTAGAATTGAGTTTCTGGAGAGATGAAAATATTAAGTGAGTGTTTCCATATGTTATTCATATATGCCTAGGGTGATTAAAGGGCCATAGTCAGTAAACAATTAGTGCGGAATTATAAGAATTTCTATGTAAAATAGAATTTAACATTTAGATATGAAAAGGTAATTCAAAACTGCGTCAATTGTTGCTTTTTTGTTTTACAATGACAATTACACACAAACACAGATAAGTATTCGGGAGAACGGTTATATGCAAAATTTCATTGGATAATTTATGTTTAAATATCGTATAAATTGACAAAGTAGTTGTATAGACGACCATTAAT
Organism: Homalodisca vitripennis; assembly: GCF_021130785.1. Lineage (NCBI taxonomy): Eukaryota > Metazoa > Arthropoda > Insecta > Hemiptera > Cicadellidae > Homalodisca > Homalodisca vitripennis. The sequence continues at coordinate 3,508 of NW_025788823.1, forward strand.
GAATACGCATCCAAAGAACGCGAGCGAGCGTTTTAAATTTTGGTCCTTGTAGAAGTGACACGACATTTATAGGAAGTAGATTAATAAAACATTTACACAAATGTGTTCAGGTTTATTTTTATAAATAATTGAACAATTTTTTTTACCAATGAAACGGTTTTAATCCGTATTAATTATATCTGTATAAATGGTCATCTCTTATATCATTCTGTAATTAAAAAATAAGGCCACCAAATAAAAGTTTGAGTATTTAAAAAACATTAATCTTGAATTAAATTAGGCCGCCGATGCGCCGTGTGGTCATAGCCAGATCCTTTCAAATAAGTGTAATCAGTTGAGTAGCTAGAAGTACAGTATATTAGACCTATCATTAATTTGTAATTTTGTTTGTTTGTACGTATTCCAAAAAACCTGTTGAAACGATTAAATACATCAAGAAAATAGATTTGTGATGAAAAGTGTAAGATCGTTAAAATAGAACAATTGCGAAATTGTTGTCAAAATTAGAGTATTTTTTCTATAAACAAAAGCCGATCTTCAACTTTTGTTATTTGTGAAAACTTATTATATAGTTTGCTGAGATACTTAGTTTTATTGGTAGAATGTTGAACTAACCCATATCGAGTACGCTCTGATACATGTTCTCTTTTCATGTTGTTCGTTGATGATTCCAAGAGTCTGCATCCCTGTATAGCCCATCACTTCCCGCTTTCAATTATTCGCGCTTGGCCTAGGTCGGTGGCTCACGTTGGAGTGTTGGGGATGACAGAATTAAGTTTCCGATTTTCAGGCGTCTTACCCCCACCTATAGCCCTTAAGGTTTAATACAAAGGTAATCTCATGATAATAAAAAAATACCACATCATTTTGCACAGATAGTTCATGGTAATCTCTTAAATGGTCCCACTCTAGAAAACTATAATAGTATCAAAATTCCATACATACACAAAACAAAAAAAAAAACCCCCCCAAATTTTTAAAAAATGCCTAAGTACGCAATAGTACTTATCATCACTATTAACTTTTGGAACAATTAAAGTTTAATTTAATACCAGTGGCTTAATGCAGGAATATATAAAATAACTATGGTATGGCTTATTGGGTGAGTAAAAAGCAGTATTTTATGTGTATAAAACAGTGAACAAAAATCAACCTGATGTTATATTAACATCTATAAAGAGTTGCATAACAACGAACATAAACGTGATCGTAGCAGAAGGTATACACTGAATAAACTAACAATAATAAACAGTTATAGAAACCTAACACCACTAATTGAAACTTAATATACTAGTATCTCTTCTCAATTATAGCTGCTAAAAAGATAATTAAGATTACTGATGAAAATATTGTGGCCTTGCCTTCTCGTTATAATGAGTGCTTTATACTATGTCCGTGTCAGAATCAAGCCTTGGTTGGTTTGTGGTCAGATCCGCGTGAAAGCATCTCCGCCACGACCCTTCAGGCACTCTCACAAAGTAAATATATAAACATAAAAAAATAAAATAAAAACATATATCGAATTTGTTATATATTTGTATTGAAAGCTCTATTGATAAAAAAATAAAAATGTACCTTACGTACGATAACAAATGTTAGAAAAGAAACGAATTCGTTGTTAAGTAGTGTAAGTATATTAAACAGTCTATACAAATTAATTTTGGTATACAAGGATTTTTGTTTAACACATCCATGACTCATAGATATAAAACTAATTATCTTATATTTTATGATAGGTACAGAATAAATATGTACTTACGAGTCGCCTCCTGCCATTACATAGTTAAGTGTCCAGGGGACGCCTGGGATATTATTCTCTCTGAGGCCACTATTGATAAGTTGGGAGACGGTAGGACTCCTTATCCTCAGTGTTGGTTTCGCCGATCTGAAGAGCTCTGGCTATTTGTGTATGTACTGCTCAGAGTGCAACTGTTCTCGACTCGGCCTGTCGGTAGTCGCTTGCAAGTAATAACGATTCCCACTCCTAGTCGCTTATTAAAACGGAATTTATTACTAGGCAGTTTTACTGCTTTTAGCTCATCTACAAAGACAGCTCTTTCTTTTCTTAATCACCGTCATAATTGATTTATAAATAGCAATAGTGAATGCATCGTTGATGCTTTAAAGATGATGTAAATTACGTTGCGTCCAGTTTTAAATCCAAGGTATGCGCAGAGACAGCCATTCAAGAAATAATGGTGGCTAAGATTTACAACAATTTGTGTCGTTTATTTTCAAGCGCAGACTTTTCATTTAATCTAACAGGCAGCGTAGGCGGGAAATAGTAACAAGACATCCCTCAGTATTTGTAACGGAAACTCTGAAAGTCAACTTTACAGACATATGCAAGGGTGTAATTTTTTGACTGTTGCTACTCCTCTCACTCCATTTAACCTCCAACTGGCGGTCATTTTTTCCTGTAGTGGCGGCATGTTTTCGAGCCTCGTGCAAGGGTTTTTTAAAAAATTTATTAAAAATATAAATTAAAAGTAATATATATAGAAGTATATATTTTTGTGTTCAGAAATTAAACATATAATAATATTAGTATTTAAATTTGGCCTTAAAAAAATGTTTACTAAAAATTTTTTCCATGAAATTCAAAATTTACATTTTTTTTTTTTTAATTTGGGGGGGACCATACCTAGCAAACCAAGTTATAGTAAGGAAACTATAAAAGTAAGATAACCATTTTGTGTCAAATTTATTCTAGTTTCAGAAACACATAAGCATTATACAAATTTATGAAACTATAATAACTCTATATAATAAAAAGCAGCGATGCGCATAAATTGTGAAAATAGGGTGTATATGTAAGAGTTTGCTAATAAAAGTTTTACTAATACATTTTTACTTCAATACATGTTATATTGCATATTTTATTACTCAGAATGAAGTAAACTATACAGCAGTAGTAAAATAAATTCCATAACTTTTTTTGAAGAGTCCAAAAAAGTTTCATTTTGTCATTACTCAAAACTTTTGCGAAAAATTTTCGAGAAATTTATTTATTCTAAAATATATTTATTTGCACTACTGCAATATTTAACTAAACACAACACTAAAACACAAATAAACCTACTAAAACCTACTAATAAACACGACTCGTCACATCAACAACTCAGACGGCATCGACAACATGGCGGTCACAATAAATTGCATCATCTTCTTTTACGTTCCAAACTACGAACTTGGTACGTTGCAACTACAATACAAAGAGGAATAAAACTATAGTATTCCTTAGGCTTTTTTTCCCGAATCCAATGGTGCATGAATCGAATCGATACGTTGCCGGAATATACTGTAATGAGCAGTAGCGTAGCCAGAAATTTCGTTCGGGGGGGGTCCGAAACGGGGATCCGGGGGACGTTTTGTGTGTTATTTGTCAATGAGTTCACTGGTAAAAGGTAAATACCAAAATATGGAGCTTTAGTAACTACGCCTTATAGAAAGTGGAAAGATGTAATGAGCAAATTCAACTCTCACAGCAACTCTAGTACCACAAATTTTCTTGTATAGCTACAGAAACTTTACGAAGTTCGTTTCTGGCCGAGTAGAAAGCACCAAAGTGATGTTGAATTCACTGGATAAGAAAGAAAAAGAACAAAACAGAGCTTCTCTCTCAAGCGTATAATTGATACGACTATATTCTGTGGAGAAAATTAAATACCCCTTCGGGGACATTGGGCCACTGACGGCCGAAAACCCTTTAGAAAAGGAGGGCAATTTTCGAGCGTTGCTCGGGTACAGATCAAACTAACGGTCGGGAAATGCACCGGAAAAACTCTACTGATTAGAAGTTCGCCTACTTTGGATTTCACTGATTGAGGTATTTATGAATGAGTTATAATGACGATTTTTTGTATAATTACACTATAGACGAGTATATTATCGGCCTATTAATAGGAAAATTAAAAAAAAATCACTTTCGGTCGGAGATAAAATACACCTGAAAAACTAATGATTAGAACTTCAACTACTTCGGACTTCAGTTAAGCCGCGTTTACACCGGAATTGGCAACCAAAAATTGCCAACTCCGATTGCCAACGCTAGTTGCCGATGGAAGTTTGCAATTTGTATCTGCAACCCTGAACACTGTTTGCTCAATAACTGTAACTTGCAACCAAAAAAATTAGACAGTATATAGAATGTCGAGTGCGGAAGAGGTTGTACTTGCTGCGGCAGCGTGTGTTGTTCTATGTAAATTGAGAAGACGGAGAAGACTTGGGTTCGACTTTCATTGCAGGCAAGAGCAAGAGCGATCTATTGAGTGACTTAAATAGGGATGATACAGATCCTTTGACGGGAGAATTAAGATGCGATGGCAGTATAAAAAACTGTTTAAGAATGTCGAGCAACGATTTTGAATGTTTAATTGTTGGTATTGGACACATAATTAGCAAAGAGGATACTAACTACAGGAAAATAATTCCAGTGCGTGAAAGGTAAGCTATAACTTTGCGATCTTTGGCAACTGGCGACTCTTATACAAGCATCAGTGATTTGTTTAAAGTTTCAAAAAGTACGATATCTCTCTTTGTGCCAGATGTTTGTGAGGCTTTGATATGTTTCCTGAAGTATAACATACAGGTGAGTAAATGTTAAATACATATCGACCACGTGGAGCCGATAGGTGGCAGGGGTAGCGGGGTTTGTTGCAGACTCAAGTCGCCGCTCAATTTGGCACTGCAACTCGTATTGCCGACCGAGGTTGGCAACCGCTTTTCATCTTTACCGACTTCAGTCGGAAAACCAAATTTTGGTTGCCAATTCGTAAAATCGGTCTGCAACTACAGTTTGGCAATGCGAGTTGCAGTTGTTTTTAAGGCGTTCGACTAAAAATTGCCGATAAAAGTCTGTAATCATTGGTTGCCAACTCCGGTGTAAACGCGGCTTTATTGAGGTATACGTGATATTTTTGATTGAGTTAGGACGACGATGTTTTGTTATCATTAAACTGTACTCGGCTACCTATATAGTTAAAAAAAAATCACTTCCGGTCGGTAAATACCGAAGAAAAGCTCTCCATAGATTCAAGTTTTGACGATTTTGGATTTCACTGGTTGAGTGGTTGAGGTAAAAGTGGTACTTAGAATTATGTTAGGACGTTGATTTTATATATTCAACTCCGACTAATACATATATAATTATCGAGAAAAAGAACAATAAAAACACTCCCGGTCGGAAAATACAGAGGGAAAGCTCTACTGATTGAGATTTTGGATTTCACTGGTTGAGATAAAAATGGTAGCCTACTTATAATTATGTTAGGACATTGATTTCAACGCCCAATTCAACGCCGACTAATACTTATATACCGTAATTATCGAGAAAAAAAACCAAAAATAATCATTTCCTATCGGAATATACTAAGGAAAATGAAATAATACCTCAGTCAGTGAAATCCAAAGTAGTCGGAACTTCTTATCAGTAGAGCTTTTCCTCGGTATTTTCCGACCGGATGTGTTTTATTGCTCTTTTTCTCGATAATTATATATGTATTAGTCGGCGTTGAATTAATATATAAAATCAACGTCCTAACATAATTCTACGTACCACTTTTACCCCAACCACTCAACCAGTGAAATCCAACATCGTCAAAATCTCAATCAGTAGAGCTTTTTCCTCGGTATTTTCCGACCGGAAGTGTTTTATTGCTCTTTTTCTCGATAATTAAATATGTATTAGTCGGCGTTGAATTAATATATAAAATCAACGTCCTAACATAATTCTACGTACCACTTTTACCCCAACCACTCAACCAGTGAAATCCAACATCGTCAAAATCTCAATCAGTAGATCTTTTCCTCGGTATTTTCCGACCGGAAGTGTTTTATTGCTCTTTTTCTCGATAATTATATATGTATTAGTCGGCGTTGAATTAATATACAAAATCAACGTCCTAACATAATTCTAAGTACCACTTTTACCCAACCACTCTTTCGTATTTACCGACCGGAAGTG
>NW_025788824.1:0-9429 GCF_021130785.1 Homalodisca vitripennis
TTTGAGCCACTCACATTACCTTAGGTGGTGATATTAGATACTACTAACCGGGATGAACAAGGAAACTCTAGTTAATTTTTGTATGAAGCTAATTTTCCAGGGAGTTGGTTTAGAGGAGTTATTTATCGCTATCGTTTTTTTTATGTCTACTAATATGAAAAAAGTAACAAAATAATGTAGGTAAGTATTATAATTTTATTGCTATCCCACAGTTAGACTGGGACAGTATGAGTTAAGTTATCCGTATCGTCAAAAGAAAATACTTTTGTAATAATATGCCAAGATGCTAGTGTTCTCTCAAATTCCGATATTCCTGAAATTTACATTATCTTCGTATTCCCTTTTAGTCATTATTTGTTAATTCATAAGTTTTAAGTGTTTTAATAATTTGTGATAAAGTTTTAATGCTAGGTAAACCGAGGTCGGACTTGGACCGACCAAAGGATGAAACATTTTGGTTCAGCATGTTTATTGCAGTATTCGGCTTATTAAGGTTAAAGTTTTTTTTCTAACGAACCCAAATGTTAGTGTAACTCATTCTTTGTAGATGAAAGCTGAAGGTTTTTTCTTAATTAGTGGCTTGTCTCCAAATATTCTTTCCGATAAGTGTGTCTGAAATGTTGTATCACCTACTTTCAAAACTCGCTTTAACAGGAACATTAGGCATATTTACTTAATTATAATCGTAAATTTTAACATCCTCACAATTTTGCAAATATTTTACAAAAATATATAATATTATAATTCTGATTGAGTATATTGAGTGTACTTGTTTTAGAATAAAACACTGTACTATAAATTTAAAAATAGTCCTGCATTAGTTTCAAGTGACGTAAGCGTATATTAATATCTGTTTTATCGACTTCCTTCTACCTTAATTATTTAATATTTTTATATGTCTTGAATAACGATTTGTTTGGTATTTGATTTGTATATTGGCACAGTTAAAATTTAAATATATTATACATTGGCTAATTTTTTATGGTTAAATATCATAAAATTACATACGTCTATATCCAGAAAATATTTAATAATATTCCATTTCAACCGTTTAATGTATACATTTATCGCATTATTAAGTACCTGGACCTGTTTAAAATGCTTATGTGTTTACAGCTATCAGTAAAAACTTAAAGGAATTTAGTATGGAATAGTCAAGACGCTTTGAGGAAAACTAGGAGGAGGTCCTTATGAATTATAAATTTATAACGAGATACAGAGTAAGGAAACTTACACAATGCACTCATATCAAGGTGACGTTTGGTGATGGTTACTTGACGATCTGGTGAGCTACAGGACGTTTGAATGACAGCTCATTTGAGGGTCAGGAAACGCTTTAAAGCCATTTCATGGACAACGGGAATAGGGTATATATACATACATATATGTCAGCTATAACTAGCCTATAGTATATATATATATTTACTATATATATAATATATATATGTGGGGCAGCGGGTATATATATTCATAAGTATAATAAGACACAACTATCACATGAAAACTCATAGTAAATTAAAGTCCGTATCACTAAACATTGTAATCTTGTAAATCTTTTAAATAAGTATAAATTATATTTATTGAATGAATTTATAGGTTTAAAGTAATTTAGTAAGGACACTGTGTTCGTATAAACGGTATATTTAAATTTATGGTTTTTAACACTCTATAATACAAAGTTTTATTTAACTTACATAAAAATATTAAATTTTAAGAGTACCTTTAAAATGTTAGATTTATTATATGGATTTCTACAGAATAACCTTATGAGTTTTTTTGGTATAAAAATTTGTTAACCGATATTATTTGTGAAAAGAAAAAAAATTAAGGAAACATAACTGTTAAAATAACAAAAATTTAATAACAACATCCATCAGAAAAGTTGCATACGACGCATCACTAGCAATTAAGTAATAAAACATGCTGGATAGTTAAAACTATAACTGTTTTTAGTTCTATGAAAAATGCATTCTTATGCTCATGGAAATGAACACACGTAATATACATTAAATTTTCAACCTACTACAATTAAATTGGCCGCTTGTCCATAAAAATCTATGGATTAGATGCAATATCTTAACGACCCACCTAGGGTGACCTTTGTGTATGTTTACTTTTCTGGTCGAAGATACTTACGTGGTTGGGTTTATAGCTCCTCCCCTTCAAACATTTAAATCCAAACCAATGTATATTTTTGGATTTTATAAGCCTTTTGTTTTCAAACTACAGCATATTGAAAGCCACACGAGGGAAGAGTACATACAATGTATCAGTTTATAAACTTACTGTGTTTTTTTAAAACTATATAATCATATTAATTATGAACATCAAAATGATAAACTCAATGAATCTTTCGAACGTACATTGTTACGACCAGGAAAATAAATAATATATTTTACTATATTGATACCTCTCAACAAAATTTAATAAATTTTATAATCCTAAGTATTACAATTAATCAGAGGATTATAAATCTTTCATGGAATTGCGCAAAGTTTAAAATCGAGATATATTACGTTCTTTTATATCCAAACCCATTATAAAATAATAGTTTTTTCTTACTTTTTAAAATACAAAATACATAAATATATAGACCTACTAATCGTGTTATGATACTAGTAAATGGATAGGCGGGAGAGATATGAATATTCAATTACTTTTAGGACTACTTCTGAATTCATTACGTTTTCTCTCACTCCAAATATTACTAACACGATTAAAGTGTTACAAGAAAGTTACATGGTGTTGTTAATACGGTATACAAGCAATAACCTACAAAAAAAATGGCTTAATTTCCCTGCGCATTGACCTCAGCAACAAGCAACTTTCCTTACGAAAAGTCACATTGTTACCATGTATCTACTAATATTGTACAGCGCAGTGAAGTGAAGAATGTTGGTTTTAAGCACACTATTAAGATAATCTGTTCCCATCCATAAATTAGATTGTTAGCAGATGCTTTCCCAGTACGATTTTACACCAAGGAATATAACTCCAAATTATGTTACCCCACAATAGGCATTTTTGGTTGAAGTTCCTTAGTACAAACAACAAAAACACAAAGGGTTCAGGAGATTCTATTACAATCAAACAAACAAATCACTTAGAAATGCAACTTGACGTTGTAAAAGGCTGAGATGTAATCGATGTTCAGTAGTTTACTCGGTTTGTGAAAACTGCAACAGCAGGGTTATTCACTTTTTGTAACTTGTTCAAAACTATCCACATGGAGTGGAAATTACACGAAGTAAGTTAGTTTCTCTGGATGCAAGATTTTAGTATCACTTATTCATAATCATTGATCAGGGGTGGTAAGTACAAATGTGCGAATGTATTGTAGGCTTTAAAAGTTTTAGAACTTGAGATATCCTACTATTCTCTTCACGTTACAATTAATGAATATATATCGATAAATGATTAAAATATTTTAGTATTGTAATATTTCATACGTATATGTATATTAAAACTTTGAAATATGTATTTTTGTTAAGTAAGGTAAGCCCAACTGTGAGAACCTTAACTGTATTATTATTGAAATTGGTTGTTAATTCAGTGAAACGTGGCCCTGTGAGGTCTGTAGAACAAATAATCAACCAATTGGCCTCATAGGAAGCTTGAGAAGGCCCGCAGGAACTAGAACCCTTTTGGTACTCAAAATGTTAAAGAACCCTAATTTTCAATATATTATATCTTTATGTTTTGGGTTCAAACCACTTTATATTTGATTCACCATCAAAGACAAAGGTAACTCTTTCAGCCCCTTTAAACCAAATTCTCATTGTAATATTTTTATAGCCTGTATGGACAATCTAATAATGGGGGTAAAATTGGGGGGAGGGTAAAAACACCTAATAACCTTATCACAAAGAAATACTGTATTCATTGGTATATTGCAAAACACAACTATATGCCCCAGTTTATCACATTTAAAGGCTGAGGAAAATTGCTAGGCGGTGGGCAGTGTTGGTTTGGGATCTAAAAAGCCATTCTGGAGTCTTTTGTCAATACGAGCAAACGTTTTTTAGCTGAATCCACATTTTCCCGCACTTATCGCTAGTTCTACGCGGTTTTCCAGACTCTTATTGGCTTAGGTTCTTTATGGTATCTTCGTACTTTAACGGTTTATTTGATACGAGTAGTGAAAAATATTTTCTATAATAATTCATGATATAACCGTTTTTGCGTAAATTTGATAATACGGGGACTGGTTTAATTTTATATAAGTAATATGATGGGAAAAAACTTATAAAACAACCCTTATAAAAACAGTTGAATAATTAATATGTGCTGTCCTGAAAAAAATATGCATTTCATTCGTTGGTTGCAATGAAACGTTCATAATTGTTTCTTTCCAAATTTAAATAACGGACCGATTCCATTAAACTTGTCGTTACTTTAATTACTTATGAAAGAAATGTAATATTTGCGGCTTATTTAGATCTGATAGTAAGGTTTTTTTTCCTTCGTAAACAGTTATAATACACATGTGCAAATACATGATATTGTTTTAAGGTTAAGAAAATATGCTGAGTTGTCGATATATTTTTGTACTAAACACGCAGTGGCTTATTCAATACGTTATTAAAATATTTAAAGCCAATTATTCCTGGTAAAATATATTATGCAGGATTTGCAGTATGCGGGAGTTAGTATAAAAATGCGGAACATAGTAGTAGACACATTTTCAGACGCGAAACTTTTATATGAACATATGTCCACTCTCAATTCTGATATAATAATTGCGTGTGTCGATCCATTGATTTGAATGGTCCCCATTATTAATTGATTTTTAAATTGAGAATTCTCTTAAAAATAGTCGGAGTAACAGTACAAAAATACTCAAATATAAAATATTCCACGTAAAAATGGGCTCTACTTAAGAAGTTATAAAACTCAATATATCAATAAACTTTAATCCTATTATTACTTATTATTACGCCTTCATTCATGAAGGGGGGAACCCATGTCGGCAACCTTGTTGATACAAAGTGCGGTACTTACCTCCACCAACAGGACCTGCATTGACTACTGGAGACTCAGTCCTGGGACAATCGTTCTTGTACAGCAAGATGAGTAATAAGTGACTTAATGCAGGTTTTGATGATTTGTAAAATACAAAAATGCATTCACAAAATTTGTTGAATAGCTATCATGTAAAATATTAGTTATTTAATGGATTACAACAGACCTAATTTGTGAGATTACGTTAGCACGTTAAAACACCCCATTATTTCTACATACAAAAGTTATCACAATTTCAAGATTAAATTATTTTGAAGTGAATTCGTTATACAAATAACAAATAATAATTAATAATACAAAATAGAAATGCATTCACGGGACGGACAAACAGAATAGACTACTTCTTATAACGGGCAGTGAATAAATTTACTTCCAAAAGTACCTTTGCTAAATATTAAACTTTCTTAAATTTTAAATTAATATGAGAGTCTCAAATGTTAAAACAATCATGTTGTCACTAATTTTGCACATATTTTTGAACTATTTTAAATAGTTTATTTATTACAATAACCATTGCTTTCCTTAATTAGATAGTGATGAATCTTCCTGTTCTTAAACATTTTAATTAACTCAAGCCAAACTAAATTCTGGTATAACTCCTGAATATACGCCTTTTTAAAAATTTAAGAAACAAATAAAGACACAGAGGTTTATTCTATATGAAAGTTTAAAAAAAATCTATTTCATTCTTCGTGGAATTAAAATTTAGCTAATAGCCTTCAAATTTTTTAATTGACATAAATTTGTTGCTTAAGAAAATTAATTATAGTTTGATGTAAACCACAAGAAAATTTTATATAATTTAAAAATACGTTCGAAATTCTATATACCCCTTTCCATCGCACTCGGATCAATTCTTGAAACAATATAACCATCCAATAGTGCTTTCAATGGAAAGAAAATTAAGGTGTCGTTATATGGGAGTTCCATGCCTTTACGTCAGTTACTTGTTCTCGATTGGTCTATACATAAAAACCCGAAGCTAAAAAAATAACGTAACAACGGTTTTGCAAATGGTAGTGAAAGAACCTTTTCCAAGAGGTTATACTAAGATGTGCATTCCACGAGTTAAATGCTTATTCCATAAAGTTGGTTTCACACCATTCCCCTTTAGTAAAGAAATCGTCACGTGTTATGGCCTTAAATCCGCTTTCATCTGAGGAATGGTGAGTGACCTACACCACCGTGAACCACCCCTGGAACGCTGCAACGAATAGTGATTTACAACTCGTGGTACAAATCTAGCCATTGTCATTATCTGGGTCTATTGAGAAATGAGGACCAGTACAAGTACGTTAGTTATAAGTATTTGCATAAACTAGAAATATCTTACGTAGGGGAACCACAACCGCATTAATTAAATTTTAATTCTAAACTTAGAATAAATTTATACTTTAACAAAATGCTCTTATCAGTCTTGAGATAGCATTAATCTTACTAATAAAAATATATATTAATAAAACTAGTATTTATGTTTTACCTATGTTAAGTTATTTTTACAATATGGAATCCGTAGTTGAGTGAGGGCGGATACGAGGCCTTCCAAAACGCCGTCATTGACCCATTTCTAAACAATTGAGAAATAAATACACTACGTGCAACTTCTAAATAGCTCCATAAACTTTTTTTTTCCATAAAGTCCTACGTTTGTTTACTTGAAATCAGAATCGTCATGTACAGGCAAAGGAAGGCGGGTACGGGTCCGCTTAATACAGGTACTGGCGCCGTGAGCGAGCCCTTGTCATTCATATGCACTGACAACCCGAAAAAGAATGCTAGCATACCTACATAGCAAATACAATTGTATAGGCGTATTGGCCTCCCAGGGAACTATAGGGACCTCGTTCGTGCCAAAAAAAAACTCATATCGTCTATGGTTAAAACGACTGATTAACTACCCTGGCTGATTGAGCTGATCGATTAGCTCGGAGACCGTTGTCTTTCCTCTGTCCTACCTAACCGGTGTTTGTGAAATAACTTTTTACTTGTCAACTGTACTCTCAATTTCGTCCTGGCACGTCGTGTCGCGGCATACCACTTGACATTTGCACTTACATATTTATTGGTATGAATTTATTTCTTGGATTTTCCTTAATATAAAAACCTATTATTATCAATTTTGTGTGACCTAAAAGTGAGAATTAGAATTTACTTGATGTTTGTATTGTATGTATTGTGATTACTTGAAATTATATTGAAAAAATTCCTTTATTATACCTTTTGTTTATACAGAGTTGTTGTTTATCTAACATTACTATTTAGTTTTGATTTAGGGGTTAAAAGAATACGTGTGTCAGTGTTGATGTGAGGGTGAAACATAAAGATTATTTCTAGGCTTGCAACTCCGTTACAAACCTGTATTAGAAGTTTTTATACTTTATTAAAACTTGCAAATAACTAATTTAAACGATAAAATTCTCGAGGGATTTACCGTGTTTTGTGCCAAATTTGAATTATCTGAAAATAGCGGTTTATTACTATAAAAGATAAATTAATAATGAGTAAGTAAAGTGAGGGGCTTTTGCATTTTTATATATGCCGGCTAACTGCTATATATGTGCACCTATTACTTTGTTTAACTAACATAAGTATCAACCTTCATTACATATACTTTATAATACCTCGTAAGTTTCATCTTTATTAAGGCGTTGTTTAATAATCATAACTAGCAGTTACCCATGGCTTCACACGCAATTTTCTGTTGAAAAACTGGACAATCTATCTATGTATTCTTTTTCTGTGACATAATAAAGAGTCCAGAGATAATCGATAGTCCACGTCAAAGCTATTCCAATCTCCTGAGTCCAATTTAGATTTTAAAGTTGGAAGAACAGAGGTTTGGGATCCTTAAGTCGTATTGTGAAACAGTTTTTATAAGATTAGTATTTCTCTCATTGAATTTCTTCAGATGGGTCAGTAACAATAAGAGTTAGCCTTTTTATATCAATGACGAAAGTGTATCGTACAATTAAAAAGTTGTTGCGTGTCAATATGGGTCTGTTCTAGTCGTTTAAATTCTCTCCCGGTCTAATCTATTTACAGGTTCCACAACTGATTAATGCTTTTGCACTAACCAAAACAATGGTCTCACATGTTGGTTTCCGAATCTAACTGAGGTTAAAATTTGATGATTAAGTGATTTTGATATTTTTTTGTATTAGGCCAATGTTATCTCCATTTGCTTTTCAATAACTAACAGAAAAAGGCCAATACACAATGTTAATGGGACACTAACCAGATTAGAATACGTTAAGTGCAAACATTCACAACAGGTAGTTGTTATAACAGCGTATAAATAGCAATCTTCTATAGTATTAGATGGATTATTGATCATTGGCCCGCAATCTAAATTGAAAAATTAAATAACTTCGTACTGGCAATCTGCATTAAACTACTGATAAAGCACTTTACAATAATTCAAATATTTACTCAAATGTAAATGTAAAAAAACATTTCTGCCCTCTTTGATGAACCTTCAGCTGAAAGTGTTTAACAGCTGTCCAAGTAATCAGTTCAATTTATATTACGAGTCGAACGCGCAATTTGCCTGATCAAATATCATAACTAATGTAAACAGCGAAACTAATTTTTTTAATTTGAATTCGACATTATATGGGGAATTGAAATTTGTTATGTGTGGTAAAAAGCACTCTAAGTGGTTATTCAGAACAAAAGCTATACCTGTTCAAAACTTTAGCACAATCCGTATAGGAGTGTCCCAGCGTGGTCGAGGACCAAACCTCCGAACATCTAAACATAAACACCAAACATCCAAATATCCAAACAATCAAACGTTCGCTATTCTAATATTAGTGGGATACTTGTATTATATTTTGTAAAGTTTAACTCACTGTTTACATTGGTTTAAGTAATATTATGATCTTAGTTTGATTTTAAAATATTTTGTTATCAGTTTTTTTTAAAGAGACAGAGATTGAGAATAAACATTAATATTTATGTAATAAATTGAAGTAGTCATCGTCACAACCAAATACTAAATATTGAATATACTATAAAGAAAAGAATCATATTACAGCACTCGTATTGGAATATTTATTTTTTATAATTAATTTATATGTAAAATAATATTAAATTATTATAAAGATGAAATTGAAATAAATAAATTGTATTCATTACTACAGCAGAGAGGTTAAAAACTGTTGTACGGACTGACGCAGACTGCTCTTGAGTAAAGTCCATAAAGGTGGGAGAGGTTGTGGACAACATAGTCCTAGTGACACTCGCCCCTCAGGGCTTTGAACTCCATGAGACACCGGAGACTTGATCCAACAACAATGTCCCTTGTTGGTAACTTTCCCTCTGGTGGACGTAATTAGACAATCTGAATCTGTTTCCTTTTTTAGTCAAGAAATGAGAGAAATACTATGTATTTTTATTATATTTTAT
>NW_025788825.1:0-9384 GCF_021130785.1 Homalodisca vitripennis
TTTGGTTAAGAAATAGAAACTTCACCCTGAAAAAAACAGTTTTGATCTTAAAAAAGACAGAAGATGCGGGGTTCATATTCATGACTCAACAGTCAGAAGACATCTTTTGGCCGTTCAACAGAAAAGCCAGAAGGCCAAGGAAAAAACAACTGTTAACAGCCGCTATGATGAAAAAAACGGTTGGCTTGGGCCAAAAAGTACAAATTTTGGAAAGTTGAGAATTGGAGGAAGGTTTTATTTTCTGACGAGAGTCATTTGAAGTCCAAGGTAGGAAGTTGTCCCATGTAAGGTCAGATAATGAACCTGTGTCACCGAAACATTTGCATCAAACAGTAAAAACACCCAGTTAAAAAAATGTTTTTGGGGTTTTTTTCGGCTTAGGGCCTTTGGTACCAATATCTGGAATGATGAACAGTGAGAAATATATTCCTATTCTACAAAGCAGAGTGATTCCTGAAATTAAAAAACTAGAAGCTGACTATCACGTAAAATATCCTGTGTTTCAACAAGATCTTGCGCCCTGTCACGCATCCAAGGCAGTTAAAAAATTCATAGATGAACAGGGTATTTTGTGCTTGGAATGGCCTGGAAACTCGCCTGATGTCAATCCAATAGAAAATCTCTGGTCTATTTGTAAGAAAAGATTAAGAAAAAAGGACTGCACAACTAAAGAAACGATGATTTCAGCCCTGATTCAGATTTGGTTTCATGACCTTGAAATTCAATAAATGTGCAAGAAACTGGTCGATTCAATGCCAAAAAGACTTGAAATGTTAATACAAGCAAAGGAGGCCACATTAAGTATTAAAATGTATGTATAATGTGAAAACTATGTATATGTTATAATTAGCCTAATAAATATTTGTTTTTTAACTAAAATTGGTTTTGTTCAGAATAATTTGCACATGACTGTATGTATTCATTGTCACTACTAGGTCCTGCTTTCTTTGCTGACCATGAAATATTTAACATGTACAATAATCAAATAATAATTAAGTTATAATTTTTTATTTTTGAACGTGGCTTGATAACAAAGCTCATGCAAAAAAAATGTTCGGTTAAAAGAACAATACTTTCAAGGTGAATTTTTAAATGCAACAGTTATCACATAACACGCTCCAGTAAATATACGTAATATGAATTTTGGAAGTGGAAACCTCCTGACTAATTTCTTCAAATATATTTTGAAAATATTACGGTTAAGGAGTAGTGCTCAAGAAGATGGCCTTCCAAGTAAAGCAATTACCAACGAAGTAGAATAAAATAAAGAGTATTTATATTCTGCACTGGCACGGAACGTTGTGTTTGATTTATGTGGTGTTTATCTGGACGCTTCTTATACAATGAATCCTACCAGAGAAATCTAAACTGCTGTGTAAAGCCCAATAATCATTTTACTGAAAACAAGAATCTTTCCAGCAATGTATTTATCAAATCTGTAAATTATATGGTATGTGGAGTGTTAAGCTAATATAAAAATGCTACGTGTGAAAGGCATATTAAGAATAGAAAAGCTATTGATGTCCAAATCTATTTAGTGACGAGTTCTGAAAATATACTTGAGGATCAAGAAATCAACAAACCAACAGCCCTAGTGTGTTATGGCTTAAGTATAAGAGAGTTGTTCAAATTGAGTGAACGATTTTTTCCACTTCTAATTTTATTAAATTTACGTCATTGCAAATGTTTAGATTTAATCGTTAAATTCTCATCGCAGCAAAGCGCATGGTGTTTGATCTCTAAATAGAATTTTATTTGTATGCATAAATTTCATTTTGTCCTTCCGATATTGAAAATCTACTTTTAAAACTACATAGGCTCTAGTCGCAGGGCTACCAGTGTTGTTGACTTTGCACTTTTGTAGGTAGCTGCCTCAAAGACTTTAAAATCTTCAGTAAATACCTAATACATTTAAAATTCAAACAAAAACCAAACAAATTCCATTTCGTATTAAGAGTTTTCACAAACATTGTGCTTGTCACCAGTGCCGTCTACCGGCAGCCTACGTAAATAATGTGATACTCCAGATCGAATGACGAGCTTTTCAATAAGGTAATTTGTTTATTTTAAATAATCTTTTATGAAAAACCAACAAAACTGCATATATTTTATGATTGCTTAGAATAAACATCCCTCTACGAAGTCCTCCAATGAAGTCAAATTTCCCGAAATCTTCACACTGTCCTTAGTCTAGCTAAAAAATCTATAACATCATCACTGAGCTTCTTATAATCTCTCTAAGGTCGAAATAAGAACATTAGGAATGAAATAAAACATACTTTTAACTGAAGATTCTTGGGGCATTGGAAATATTCTCATTTTAAAGGTACCACTAGTGAATTATAACACATATTCCAATATTAATTTAATTTTACGAAGCCTTTCAGAATCGAAGATTCCATTTGTGAAGTTGCCTGAAGATGGAATCCTTGATTCTGAGAGGACCGGGAAATTAAATTAATGTTGGGATAAGTGTTACACTGTTGGTACCTATTAAATCCATATAACTACCAAACCACGTCAATTTAATGTCTTATCTGTGTAGATTTCTTGGGTAAATGTACACAATACGCTCGATATTGACACAGATTTGAACTCTCGAACGAACAATAGATCCCGCAGACCATAAAATAGCCGGAGCGAGTGGAATGTGAAGCTTAGTCAAACGAAGCGTCGGGCTTCACTGCCGCAAATTATTACATTAACTCAGGCCCGTAGCTAGGCCCTTGGAGGCCCCGGGGTAGAAAGTCCATTCGGGGCCCCCCTTTGTTATATATTTCGCACTTTTTTTAATTAATAGATATAAGCATACAGTAATTGGATCTTTAGGCTTAGAATTTATGTGCATTTTTTTATTATTATCCTATTATTATTATTATTACCTTTTTTTCTTATTAAATCTATAATACTTAATTGTTTGCTTAAACTATGTTTACAAATTTCTACGGTAAGTCATAAACTGGTAATGATTTTATATGCAAATTTGTATGACTCCTGGCCCTGGTGCCATTAGTTTGGTTTTTAGAGCCATATTTTTTTCAGCTTACCATTGTGATTGGTATTCTATTTATAGTGCTGAAAGGAAAATGAAAAACATAATTATTTTTTTTAAATTTTATTCACAATAGATAATAAATAAATAAAGACATAAGTGCTGATGTCTTAAAACTTTTTAGTCTCTTCTTAGGCCTACATCCAAGCAATGTAGTTTAGTAGATAAACATACAAGTAATATCATTAATTATGTAATACCTTTGAATACACAATAAATTGTATATTTATTTATGGTGTTTATGGTAATACTGGTAATACCATTAATTAATTATATATGATCAATGGTGGTAATACCCACTCATTCTCAAGTTTAAAATTGCCCAACTAGTTTGATAGTGAGAATGCAACTGAACTTACTAAAAAGACTTTCTTCTTGACTTGACACTAGCAAAAACATCAATAATTCGGTCAAAATCTATTTTTCGGGCTCTGTCATTTTCAATAGACAAAAGAGCCAAATCAGTGAGACGTTGTTGGGACATGGAGCTTCGCAGGTAGTTTTTGATGAGTTTTAATTTTGAGAATGATCTCTCTGCTTTGGCTACTGTCACAGGGACTGTGAGGTACATAAAGCATGCTGTTAGTACATCCGGGTAGGTTTGATGCTAGGGAACTGTTTTCAATGAGTAGGAGATTTGCAACTTCTTTTACTTCTTTGAAATCCTTTAATTTGGATTGAAAAGCATTCCTTACTGATAAAATCTGAGCTTTGAACAATGGCGTTACATCATCTGAAAATCTGCTTACAAAATTATCAGCTTCACAACGCAGTTCTTCATCTGAACATGAGGCCAGGAAAGAAGGGTGAACAATTTTATAGGCATCAATCACTTGCTTCATGCCTTTAAAACGGTTGTCAATTTGTGACACTATAGTATCAACCATTGGGAAGAATATTGTCACTCTGAAATTGCTTTTAGGATCTGTCAGTCTTTGGTCTTCACAAAGTTCATCAAAGTGCTTTTTTACCTTTCTTGCACGTTGGCCAATAAATTCATGGGTAATCGTAATCCCCCATTTTGAACATACTTCTTCTGCTTCACTACAGACTTCTTCAAAGGACCAACGAAGTTCGGTTACTTTCAATTAAGGCTTGCCACGTATAGGAGTGTCTTCACGCTGTCATTTAAATCAATAGATTCCGTTTGCAAGGATTTTGAGGCAAGGTTTATTTCCCCTAATATTTGGGCACTGGACAAGTCAAGAGCAAAACAAAACTAAAAGATTCTAACCTTTTTTGAGCCCCTCCACTTCATGGTCCTTTCCTTTGGCTTTTTGCTTGTCAAAATTATTTTATTTAAGGATTACATTACATCACCGAACCTTTTCTTTTAAAGAAGCGTAACACAAGCTTCATATCTCCCTGCCCCAACGTGTAGGGTTTTAAAGTCTTTAATGTTACCCGTCTTTAGGAACAGGAGCCCTCGGATTCTCTGTACAACCAGAAACGACTTTTAGTTTCTTGCCACCGAACAATGCTGTGGCCAAAAGAACTGTAAATATTTTGCACCGTCTCAAAAAATGTGCTATTTCTCGATTGCATTTCAAATGGCATCTTTAAGAACCAGATTTCAAATTAATGGATGCCACAGTGGAATTGAAATAGGGCATTGGGGTGGCAAGTTCTTGGATTCTCTTGTTGTACTTGTACTGCCATTATACACACCACTCATGACCGGATGCCAACCATCGTAATCCTTGTCCTCTGCATTTTGTTATGTCAAGGCCTTTTTTCTGAATAGGATTTTCATGAGGACGTCTTCTATCCCCGAAGCGGTTTGGTCAGTAACATGCTGTGAAAGTATGTAAACGTTTCCCACAATTCTCAACTCACAAGGTTATCCGAGTTGGTCAAGGTCAATCTTTACATAGCGAAAAACTTCGCTTAGCTGATCTACTTTACTTACATTCTTGTGTTTTGTGTCGTAAATTTATAGAGAAAAAAGGCGCGACGTCAAAAGCTTCTTCTTTAATTCCACTAAGTACTTCACTAGCCATCAGAGAAATAATTTCATTCTGGAATTGTAGGTACTGAGGATAATTAACAGTACCACCTTGGCCTTGTAATTAGTATCTTCTAGGATAGTGGTCATATTTTGACAGCAATTTCAATCAATGATAGAAAATTACCTTTATTTTCTATCCTGTGATATGCCACACTGTCCTCCACGAAAAGGGAAAGGTTTGTCATGTTGCCAACATAAAGGGAGACATCTAAGACCCACTTCAAAACATTCCTCCAAAAATTCCGCTCCTCCTTCAAACCTTTTTCATAGTGCACTCGTCTATTGAGCCCCCCCCATTGACCGTCGCCATTGCTCATAAACCAAGCAGGAAATCAGCAATGGTGCTGTGAAATTCTCATGTGTCTTTATGCGATTCAGACAAATGTTTCCAGTCCCTTAATCCTTGAATCCCATCCTCCTACAGGTCCTTTCTGGGGAAACAACCAGCAAGGTTGGGCAAAAAGCACAATCCAATTTGGGACGAATAGCACAACCAAGTTCTTTTTCATTTGAGCCCAGACTTTTGACTTCAGGGTAAAATAGATGTCTGAAAAGGACCTGACCTTGTTTTCCATCATATGGAAATGGGCCAACTGGTTGATAGGGTCCTAGTCCTGAATTCAATAATTCGTTTTTTCACCTCTGGATCGATGATCTGGTCTGGAAAATGGGTTTTCTCCGGTGTTTAAACAAGTTTCATTAATTTTATTCGTCCCGGCTACATTCCCCCAGTAAGTAGAAATTGCAAATGCATTAGTATTTTGTTTCTTAACAAACATGATCGATAAACAATAGGGACTTTACTGTAATATCCGATGTTTAGGGCGATAAAACAAGCATATGTTGTTTATGTTTAGAAAAATATAATATAGAATATTCTGTACTCTGGCATGTCTACTTACTTAGAATCATTTACGCCGATCAGATCACTGCTTGACGTCGGACATGTTGGAGGTTTTGGGCACAATTTTCTTGTTGATGCCCTAGCCCTAGGCCATGTTACTTCTTCATGCAAATAACTTTCTTTCAGCGTTATCTTGAGCTGTAAACTTCCTCTTCAATCTCATTTCCTGGAACTGAGGGCTGCAAATAAAAAATAGCAAGTCAAATAACATTAAGTTACATATAACATAATAATTTAATAGTCAATTTTAATAACATTGTAAAAGATATAATAAAATATATAAAAAAATATAAAAATATATAAAAAAAAAAAAAAAAAATTAAATATAAAAAAATATAAAAAGAGTAGATACATGGCCTCATAAATAATGAATGTGCAAGCGATTGTGGTGCATTTTTTACATCATATTATCACAAAAATGATATAAAATTTTACTATGATAGATATTCATGGCTGTGCTGCTTGTGCATGTATATAACAAATAAAAATACCTACACAGAAAAGAAGTAGAAACCAAAGGAATACATAAAAATCACATAAAAAATTAAATGACCACTAAACACAGTAGTAGGTAATATGTAGCCTATATATGACCTAGTGATAAATACACAAACAAACATTTGCTTTATTAGATATAGAAATAGATTGCAGTCTGAGTCCAGACACAGTGGTCTAAACTCAATCAAACATCTCAAACCTCTAGGTTAAAATTTTAACACAAGTCAATTTTAACATAGTTACATTTTAAGATATTAATTATGCCCCATAGTTATTGGCCAAGCTAATTAATTAGGCCTAAATACCGTAATCTAAATTCAAACCACCTCCCCAATTATTGGTCTAGTTTCAGTACAAGATGTAGATGTGACATTAGTACTTTTTAGTTGTAGTAGTAACTAGTAGTAGGACAAAACAAGCAGAATAGGGTGGAAGAACACTTTGACGCATCCTCTTCTCTTTCCTTCATGGTCTTGGCCTTTTCTTTGCCACCACCTATGATAGCTTCTTTTTTACATTTTAACAAATACAAGAATAAGAATACAAATTGTATAACACTTTAACACCGTAACAAACGAGTAACGGACGAACGCCAAAAACCGACATTTTAGGTGTTCAGTTTTACCATCAACATAACATAACCTTATCCGGCCTGTCTGGGTCACTAGCTCACTAGTCCGTAGTCACTCTCACTCACGGTAGGTTGAAATAGACACGGTAGGGGGTTCCCCCCCGAGGAGGATGCGCAGTAGCATGTGACGTCCAACGGGGCCCAGCGCCGACATTCACCGCTACCTGGTTACGTGGAACTACAAGCCTACTGTCTGTTTCCGGCTGTCATTCGGCTGTATGTTTCCCGCGTTTTTTTGTTCATTGTGTCTGAACAGTAGGCTTGAGTGAAGTGTCTATAGTGCGTTTGATGTTGATATATTTAAGTTTTAAGTTATTTACAGTCTTAATTTTTGTTTAAAAGTACCGTATGTGACTATGTGTTGGCCCTAGTGAAATGTAATAATAATAATGCCGTGTTGTGCAGTAGCTGGTTTGGTCAAACCATTCAAGACAAATCTAAAGAAACGGGAATATCTTTTCATATCTCTCTGTTCTCCCTACGGATAATGATTTAAAGAAAACAATGGGTAAATGCCATGTCAAAAGGGCCGATGAATTTTTAACGTCGATAACGCCAAAGTATGCTCAGCCCATTAAGGGGAACATTGATTTTTCGAGCGAGACTTAAAATCCTGAGTTATTAAAATACGAAAAAGTAGAAGGATTTTTTGAAAAGAACACAGCAGTTCGCTTACTTTGGTCTGTCAAATTTAAATGAACGTGCAATCCTCACGATTAAAACGAGTTGAAAGTAGGGAAAACAAAAAAACAAATTAGTAACATTTTTGTGTGAGATCGCCAACATAGATGAACCGTCTGATGCGATTCCAGAATCAACCAATGATGAAAAACCTTATAATTAAAAACGACAAAAGTGAAATCAGAAATATAATTTTATAGTTGAATAAGCAATTAGCCGAAGCAATTGCAAAAATTACCGTGTTGAAAAATAAACTTAAGTCATAATGAATTCTCTTTTTTACAAAAATCAAAACAACAGTATATTTTGCAAAAAAGGTCCGTGTAGGAGTTGGAGCCAAGATGATGTATCAAAGGCAATTACATTTAATGATGTATTTTCAAAAAGGCATTTTCATTCGTTTAGACGATGTGTTTCAACACCCACTGCCAAGTGAGACTACAATTAAACGTCGGTCTAAGTCCACTTTTCTAGTAAAACCTGGTTTCATTGATATGAGTTTTAAAAGTTATGGAAACTCAAGTTAACGTGTTTATTGATTTTGAAAAAGAACGTGGTTTTATGTTACGATGAAATGAAGGTCTACTCTGACTTATGTTTATGATAATGTGGAAAGATCGTATTTTGGGTCCATATTCCATGGTTACAAATTGATTGTGGTCCAGAAGCATAGTTAGTAAGTGGAAAAGCAACCCGTTTTTTATGATTTTGACCGACACTGTAGATAATGGCACTTTTGTTTGAAACCATTGCAAAGGTTGAATCTACAGGTTTTCGAGTAAGGGCCTTTGTAAGTGACATGGGACCATCTAAAACCAAAAGCTTAATGAAAACCTGTGGGTTTTATACCTGGCCAAAGTAACTAGTTTAAAAAATCCAATTGACGCCACTGCGTCAAATTTTGGGCTTTTTTTTGATGTTCCACATTTGGCTTAAACTTTGTAGGAACCATTTATTTGGATCATGGTTATCAATATTGAGAATCATGGCGAAGTAGTTTCAAAAGAAAAATTTTTTCTAAACTCGTTTGAACTACAGTCATTAAAAGGATTTGAAGTTTGTGCTTACAAAATTTCCCACCTCCTCATATACTTTTGTCCAGGAACCGAGAGGAGGTCAAAATGTAAGAAAAGCCGCAGAGCTACTCTCTGGGTACAGTTGCTACAGCAATTGAAGTTAATCATTCCCGGAAATGAATCCATTTGTAAAGTTTATTAGGATCATTTAACATTGGCTTTTGATGTTCTTAATTCGCGAATGCCAAATTCACCCTTGCAACAAACTAAAGGTAGCCTATGTGCTACATTTAGGCAGAGTCAAATTCACGCTCTCAATGAGGCTCTTTGATTTAGTTACAGTTCTATGCGTGTCTTGGGAAAGTCCAACTTGTTACCATTTCAAAATGGCTTTCTTTAATTCTTAATTGAGTAAATTCAGGGACTGTACAGATGATTTGAGAGCTGAAGGCTTTACCTACATCATGGCAGCCCAGGTGCAATCAGGAAATCCTTGAAATCGTATTTTTCCCCTGATTCGTGGGTCTTGGGACGATATTATGACCACCCTCTACCGATAGCTGTTGGACAACGAATAAAAGCTTTACTTTTAGG
>NW_025788826.1:0-9427 GCF_021130785.1 Homalodisca vitripennis
TCATAAATATTTATTAAATTTTGGCAATTGCTAAGAAAACTAACTGATTAGTATTAGATTATAAAAATTATTTAGCGGCTGGATCAGAAGTAATCTGTCACCTTCACGCAGGTTAACCCTCCGAGTGGTGAAAGACGCTGCAGCGTCTATTAAATCTCGTTCGCGAGTGGCAAAGACGCTCTAGCGTCTATTAACGCAAGCCTCTTTGTTCCGGTATTTTCCGATGTTATGCCGCGACTTAAACGCTTTTATATTATGTATGGTTAGAAAGACCAGATTCAAAAATTTTAAATTTGATATAGTATTTAGATATGCTGGTACTAATGGAACTCTTACAAAGGGTTTTTCATCCACCTACTGTACTACTCCTGGACCAAGTGTAGGTCTTCTTCACGGGATTGCTTATTTACCAGACTTTGTGCAGTGTGTGTACACACCAAAAAAGGGGGTAAAAGTCATTCTGGTCCCCAAAACTTGTAATTTTGGGGTTCATTAGGGAGTGTTTCCCTTACCTGGAACATAATGGGAGGCCCTTTCTCAAACCAGGAATGATGAGGAATGAGGTTGGCTCTGGTACTGACTAAAATGCAGTAAAAAACGTGTAACTAAAAGTTTCGATCAGCAAATAGTGCGTTGGTTTTTAGGAAAAATTTCATATAACGGATAAAATATTTTTTTTTCAAAAATTAAAATTTTTAAAACAAAATGGCTATTTTGGATTTGTGTTAAAAAATTAAGTTTAGGAACATTTACTCAGCCTAATATAAAACAAAAAAATTTAAATTTTTATTTTTGGAATTAAAACCCATTGGTTTTTTACACCAATCCAAGGTAAGTGTTTCATATTTTTTACCATTCTACTCTGTGTGTTATGAAGTTTAAATCGATGTATGATATGTCATACTTATATAATTTATACATGATTTTATATAAATTTTCTTTTGCGAACATCCCAAAATCAGTAAAAATGTCCTGCCACTTGGAGAAAAAAGTACCGCCACTCAGAGGGTTAATATGAACGATATATTTTGAGTCAGAATTGTTATTTTTTGATTACGATTTCAGAATTGGTGTTTTCTTAGTTTTAAGATTTTTCTGAAATCGTAGACCATTTTACAAAAAGGCTAGTCGAATTTGCGTGTTCTGATTTTAGGTTTGCAATCGACGTGTATAACATATAAGTTTGTTTGTTACTTTAATCAGCACGATGTGATTTTACTTTGTTATATTGCCTATAATCTAAACAGAATCGGAAAGAAATTGTGTATTTTACGTCTAAAAGTAAATATGAGCGCATTACCTATATGCTCAATAGTATATGGTTGAGTTTAGTCGTTACAATGTTTGTAAGAAAAAAAATTAAAGCGGGACGCTACTGTTAAAGACATACTAAACCCTTGATAACTTTATAGATTGTTTTTATCCAAGGAAAAACAAAGGGCTACATTTTAAGGTGGGAAATATAAAAGTATACGCTGAAGGGAATTTTAATCGTTGTAATGTTCTAATACGATTTTGTTTTAATCACAGTGGTGAAATATCGTATATACACTTTTTATGATAAACCGAGAATTCCGTTAATGTCGAAGGCTGAGTATCGATTCTGGTTTGATTTTTAACGTTTAAATTTAGATAATTCATTTCAGACGCACTTTGCTGTTGCATTTAGGAAGTTGTCTTCTTGAAAACAATAACACCCGAAAAAAACTACTTATGAAATCTACATTATGCCACGGTTAAAGTTCACTTTAAAATTGTTTGTACTGATAGTTTTCCGTAACTTGTAAATATATTAGAATAAGTTATGTATTTGGAACTAAAAGTCTGTTAGCTTATCTTAACATGTTCTCCTTTTCAATCATTATCCCTCACACATATGAAGTATTAAAAATATTTAAAGCGTTAGATCCAGAAAGAATGAAATTTATTTCTTGAAGAAAGTTAATATACATCTGATTTTCTTTCTTGTTAGGACAGTCAAAACAAAAAATAATCTTGAAAATATTTTATTAATAAAAAAAAAATTATTTTCATGTTATAGATAATGGAAGAGAACCATATCAAGTCAGTTACGTTGAATCCTGGTGACATAAACATTAATAAACCTCCGATTGTAAAATAACGGTATTAAAAATATTAGAGCATGGAGTTTGGAGATAATTATTCCCTTAAACTGACATCAAAGGTGCAGATATATTATTTTATAAGATTTATTACTTTATATTAGATTATATTTTAAAATAATTATTTTCGTTTAGTAATACAATTTTATAAAATGCTTCCAAGTTAGAGGTTCCTTGAGTTTCTTCCAATCTTTCATTTTTAAAAGGAATTAATGTATTAGTTTTTTTTTGGTTTCTTGTGACGAATTTTCTTAGATAAGTTTAGTCATGCAATATTTTGTTTAATATCAATTGAGCTTGGAAATTGAATCTGTCAATATATTGTGTATAACCGAATAATTGAACATTTCTTTAAATTTTATTGTTTTTTTCAATAAACAAACTTTCAAGCTAATTTATTTTGTTGAGGTTACTCTTTTTTCAGTTATTCTTGTTATTTTTACTAACAATCAACTACAAAAAGAAACGTAATCGAAATAAAATTAACAAAGGGTTTTAGCTACATCAGTTATGGATACTGTGATTTTTAACAATAAAATATTCCACAAATGTTCATCATCTAATCTTATAAGTTAAAAAATCCAGGGTTTAGTATAGTTTTTTATTTCTAAGATTGCTAAGGTATTTAAACTCAGGGCCATGCTATAAATTTGTTACTAAACAATATAAATAAAAAAGGAAAAATGAGAACAAGAACAATTATTGTTTTCCTTAAATTAAGCTTAGAGGAGGGGATGGGAAACCAAGTAGTAAATTTAACAGATTGCATAGAAAATTAGGATTAAAAACTGATTTTGGTAGCTAAGAAAGAAGAAAAAATTTTAAAAGTGATGTTATAGCTTATATTACGTGGACATTATTTTAATACACCTGATATATTGTGACAGTTATATGACAGCTTTTATGAAATCTAACTGTTATGTATTTGACTTTTAAATAGTCATTCTCCCTATAATTCTATAAAGTTCAACAAATACTACTATGTGAACAATAAAAATATTGAATGAATGTCTAACCTTAAAAAACTATCAAATCAAATTTAAAAAATTTATAAATATTTAAACGAATAAAATCAAGAAAATTGTTTCGAAGTAATTTATTAGAACGTTCTAAAATCAAATATTATACTGATAGTAAACTTTGGATGGAACCTTAGGTAAGATTAAAACTGTCTAGTGTTATTTAAACTTACTAGCTCAAAGTACCCGTGCCTCGTTACTTATATTAGTATATAGATTACGTTTGTGATAGTAGGATTTTTGTTTAAGGAGGATAAAGTATTTGTCTTATTTCATTCTTTAGATTTCAATATTTTAAATCAATCTCAGATAATTTTTTCAAGCAACATTACAATTAGGCCGTGGATAAACATCCTATCCTTAAGTTCACTCCTTTCAATATCAAAAGGGCTGATTGATCTTTAGTCTTTTTTACCGTCTACACAAAACTTAATAAGAAACTGCAGATGTGTAAACTGAGTAATATTCATTAATACAATTACTAGATGGAATTAAAGGGGAAATTTCCCGAAATGAAATCTGTTTCTCCTATACTATCCCATGAGATTGTGAATATGGTTCATTACATATTCTGTACTAGTAACACTTTAATATGTAGCCATATGCTACTGAAAATTTTCAAAAGAATTGGATTTCATAGTAATTTTATAGCAGCACCAACTTTTAACTAAAGTTTGAGGCGTACGAACACTCATGGATTCTAAATGTAGAGAAACTATACGAGATAGTGAACTCCTTAGTAAAACAACTAAGAAATCATATTGGTATTTAACTATCTCATTATGAAAGTCATCCCAATAAAAGATCATTAATAGTCGACGTTATGTAGTTTTATGGTGTAAGAGTAAGAGTCCAAATTCAATCATTAAATACATGAAGGAAACAGGATTTTCCGGACATTTGCCTCCTGTTAAGTGAAACAAGAAAACAGTAAACACTACGTTTCGAGATCTGCAATCTGATCTCTTCTTCAGGTAAAGAACTAACCTAATACATAATTACAAACTAGGTTAAAATAAACAAATCTTACTAAAGCGTTGTGGCACGCCTGAGTCAGGAATCACAACCTACATGTTGTATGTCAACTTCACTAACACTAAAGACATGCACTTAATAAAAAAACTATACAAAAACACCAATCATTAAACTAAACTACGGAATACAGGTCACAATATGTCTTCACTCGTCTACTAACATGTATAGAATATCATGTATCGTCTACTCTTTTGGTTTTCTCTTTAGTTCATTTTTTAGAATTGGCAACCAAAAGCAGGGGCCTAAAATCTACGACTGATGGTTGACTGATTGGTTGGTCTGCCAATTTTTATGTATGTTGCTCACACAATTAATTTCCTTTTGCAGATATGTGGTTCCCGATGTAAATGTGGTCTTCATACCAATTTTTATGATGGTCTTCGCGGACCAACATTGGTGTGCAATTTTTGTCTTTTCTGTGAAAATACCCTTTCTCGTGTATTTATTTGTGTTCTTTTATCCTTATTTTTAGTGGTATTTATTGTCTCGCCTATTGTACTTCCCTAATTGCAGCTACATTTTATACTGGTACAAAAACACTGTTTTTGGAATCCTGGTGTGCCATAATTTTTTTTTGGTTTTGTTTTTACGTGAACTTTGTCTAAGAGTGTTGTGTGTTTAAACGCGGTTCTAATGTTGTACATTTCTATCCTACTCTTATAATTTTCTCCGATTATCCCGGGCACTATAAGGGATTGACATAAACGCAAATTTATCACAGAATTACTGTTTTTCTGACTCTGGAATGATTCTTCTGGTTTCGGTTTGCACTTATTAATTACTAATTGAGGGTATCCATTGCTTCTGAGATCCGATTCAATTTTCTTTAAATTCTTCTTTTAGGTCCATCTCTTTATCTGAGCACAAGCTCTTTGCTCTATCAAAACAACGAGTAGGCTACTCCTTCCGTTGACAGAATTTTGATGGTTGGATTGATAATTTAAATATTTTCCTGTGTGTGTTCTCCTTTCGAAAAACAGTTGTCTTAAGGACATCCCTATCTATTAACTACACACACATCCAAAAAGGGAAGCTTGTTTTGGACATCCACTTCCATTGTGAGACCGGATGGAAGGAGAAATACTATTAATGTGATTCAAAAAATTATTTAATTAATTGTCTCCATGAGAAAAAATAACATAAGGTATCATCCACATTACCTCCACCAAATCTTTCGGTTTGAACTCGAGCTGAAGCAAAAGGCTTTTCGCTCGAAATTCCACTCCATAAAGATGATATATGGCGCGAAAATAGGAGACAGTGGAGAACCCATTGCAATCCCTCATCTTGACGGTAAATTTTTACCTCTATCAACTCAATATTAATTGCATTGAGTGCTTAGGTTCTAACAGTTCCATAATTAATGGCACGGGAAGTTTAGTTCTATCCTTTACATGTTTGGTCTTCTTTGAGGACGTGATTTAATATTTTTTCCGGGAGAGTTTCTGGAACTGGTATCATTATGTTAAATAGACCTTTCGACATCAAAAACGTTACCAGTTTGTCAGTTTTCAAGTCAACTTTAGGGATTTTGACTTTCTCTACGAAATCCCTGGAATTTTTGATTGAAAGATGTCAGTTTTTCATACCAATGGTGTTAAGATGTCCAAGAGGACTTTAGACAATTCCCTGCAAGGTGAATCACGGAGGAAAACTAATGATGGGCCGCCCGTCCGAAGTGGGATGGTAGGTTTGTGGATTTTGGGAAGGCAATACATATGGGGGATTTTTGAGTGGTGTGGAGTTATATTTAGAATCTAAAATTTATATGGAATAAAAATTCTTTTATGTTTTAATTATGGTGTTTGCTACTTTGCGTTTCAAATGTAATCAGTCGGGGTCTTTATTTAAAACTTGCTTTATTTGCCAGTATTTAAAGTTTTCCGTAATCTTTTCTTTATAAGGCTACTGAGTCAAGGCCACAGTAAGCGTTGCCTTTGTCGGGCTGGTAAGATTTTGACCGTGTCGTCGCATTTCCCAAGGATCGGACTGGACTTTTTCTCCTCTATTGTTAAATTGGGTTTTGTGGGAGGAATTTTTCTGAGTAAAAGACTGGCCTCGCAGCGGAAGCGGTCACCCTGTTCCTCAGGTAACTGTGAAACAGCCGACTCAATTCCAGTTACGAAATCCAGTGCCTTTACCGATTTTTGTGGCCACATAAAGAATTTTTTTCAGATAAATTTAGATTCTAAATTAACTCCTCACCACTCCAAAAATCCCCCATATGTATGGCCTTCCCAAAATCCACAAACCTACCATCCCTCTCCGGCCCATCATTAGTTTCTCGTGATTCACCTTGCAGGGAATTGTCTAAAGTCCTCTTGGACATTTAACACCATTGGTAGGAAAAACTGACTCTTTCATCAAAAATTCCAGGGATTTCGTAGAGAAGTCAAAATCCCTAAAGTTGACTGAAACTGACAAACTGGTAAGTTTTGATGTCGAAAGTCTATTTACAAATGTACCAGTTCCAGAAACTCTCGGAATTATTAAATCACGTCTCAAAGAAGACCAAACATTAAAGGATTAGAACTAAACTTCCCGTGCCAGTAATTATGGAAACTGTTAGAACTATGCACTCAATGCAATTATTTTGAGTTAGAGGGTAAAAATTTACCGTCAAGATGAGGGGATGGCAATGGGTTCTCCACTGTCTCCTATTTTCGCCAATATCTTTATGGAGGAATTCGAGCGAAAAGCTTTGGCTTCAGCTCAGTTCAAACCGAAGATTTGGTGGAGGTATGTGGATGATACCTTTGTTATTTTTTCTCATGGAGACATTGAATTAAATAATTTTTTGAATCACATTAATAGTATTTCTCCTTCCATCCGCCTCACAATGGAAGTGGAAGTCCAAAACAAGCTTCCCTTTTTGGATGTGTGTGTATTAAGAGATAGGGATGTCCTTAAGACAACTGTTTTTCGAAAGATAACACACACAGGAAAATATTTAAATTATCAATCCAACCATCAAAAATCTGTCAAGAAGGAGTAGCCTACTCGTTGTTTGATAGAGCAAAGAGCTTGTGCTCAGATAAAGATGGACTAAAAGAAGGATTTAAGAAAATTGAATCGGATCTCAAGAAGCAATGGATACCTCAATTAGTAATTAATAAGTGCAAACGAACCAGAAGAATCATTCCTGAGTCAGAAAAACAGAATTGTGATAAATTTGCGTTATATCAATCCCTTATGTGCCGGGATTATCGGAGAAAATTAGAAGAGTAGGTAGAAAGTACAACATTAGAACCGCGTTTAAAACACACAACACATCTTAGACAAAGTCTCGTAAAAACAAAACCAAAAAAAATGGCACACAGGATTCCAAAAACTGTGTTTACAGTTATAAAATGTAGCTGCAAATAGGGGAATACATAGGCGAGACAAAAAGACCACTAAACATAAGGATAAAAGAACACAAAGAAAACACGAGAAAGGGTTTCACAGAAAAGTCAAAAATTGCACACCATTGTGGTCCGAAGACCATCATATGAATGGGATGAAGCCCACATAATACATCGGGAACCACATTGCTTCAAAAGGAAATTAATTGAGGCAACATACATTAAATTGGCAGACCAACCAATCAGTCAACCATCAGTCGAGATTAGGCCGCTTTGGTTGCCAATTCTAAAAAATGAACTAAAGAGAATACCAAAAGAGTAGACGATACATGATATTCTATTACATGTTAGTAGACGAGTGAAGACATATTGTGACCTGTATTCCGTAGTTTAGTTTAATGATTGGTGTTTTGTATAGTTTTTTTATTAAGTGCATGTCTTTAGTGTTAGTGAAGTTGACATACAACATGTAGGTTGTGATTCCTGACTCAGGCGTGCCACAACGCTTTAGTAAGATTTGTTTATTTTAACCTAGTTTGTAATTATGTATTAGGTTAGTTCTTTACCTGAAGAAGAGATCAGATTGACAGATCTCGAAACGTAGTGTTACTGTTTTCTTGTTTCACTTAACGATGGCAAATGTCCGGAAAAAATCCTGTTTCCTTCACAATCCTTCCATCGTCAAAAATAACCATTAAATACTATTGCACATATTAACTTGCGTGGATGACATTAGTTTCTCTTTAATAAAACATACAAGTAGTAAAATATACATGGTAAGATCAATAAGCTAAAAAATTGTTATTTTGTTACAAAAGTTTTTTTGTGTACATAAATACAGAAGTAGCTTTGTAACCTTATTGTTTTCAGAAAGGCTTTTGATGTGACTGGTGGAAAGATATCCTAATGTATCCTAATTTCAAGTGAATAATACAGTTAAAAAATTTCTACGTGTACTATCTAACATGTATAGTAATGCTACAAGTGTGTTATAGTTAGTTTCGGATACTCATTTAAGTGTAGCGTATTTCTCCTTTCTATTCAAGCTACTGTGCGATTCAAATGAGAGTAAAATATTTATGTATGGGGTTAACCCTCCACCGCACTCACCGAGTTTGGATTAAACACTTTAGCGGAACAGGAACATGGGTAAGCCAACGCTATTTTGCCAATTCAATTCAACAAATTGTCACTTTAGAAACGTGCAGCCAAAATATTGGTATTAATACACCACAATACCAAGAAACCATATACAAATTATTAAAATTACTAAGTAGTTCTTTACTTAATTTAATTGGATGATAAATAAAAAAACACTCCTGATAAATCTAAATCGTAAGCCGTATTCAATATTTACTCCGTTATTACATTGTATTATATTAATATTGTTCGGAGTATCATATTTAATGCAATTTATATTCAGTTTAATTTCTATTAAAGACTATATTTGGTAACTAATTTATATTATTCTTATAAGGTGCTAATAATCAAAGTAAAAAATAATATTTTATATTTCTTAGGACATCTATTTGTTCAAACAAATAATTTAATTATAGTTTTTATGTTCATTGGCCTGAAAGTAATCGTGTTCAAATCGATAACGCTTTAAAAATAGTGTTATTAATCAAACTTGAAAGTTATTAATAAATCTAATAATGATGTGATATTACAGGGTTGTTACTTATTTATGAATTAAATTACGACATTATTAAGTATTTATTGGAAAACAAGCACTTAGTTGTGTGAATGTTTTTATGTAAAACGTTTTTTACATATATTTTTTAATAATACGATCTGTACCTTACCTCGTAGAATAAAAAGTGTTTTTTAACAACTAACTGACTGTACATTTTTGTAATAACATTAAGTACAACGTTGAGTAGTAGTGTGATTTATATAATATATA
>NW_025788827.1:0-4501 GCF_021130785.1 Homalodisca vitripennis
CAAATTTTTTAAAAAACCCACCTTCCCTTAAAACTTAAAAACTACCCCTTTTACGCCGTTTTTTCCCCCCGGGGCGTAAAAAGGTCCATAAAGTACCCTTTTTAAAAAAAACGCTTCCATTAAAAAAAATCTGCACCTTTTTTCCCGTTCCCCCCCAGCTAAGGGGGCCCTAGATTTCCTTTTTAAAAAAAAACGCTTTCCTTAAAACTTAATCTGGAAAATTTTACGCCGTTTCCCCCGGGGGGGTTTTAAGGGGGAAGTACCTTTTTTAAAAACTACGCTTCCTTTAAAAAATTCCTTTGGCACCTTTCCCCCCCCCTTTCCCCCGGGGGGGAATGGTCCTTTGAAACCTTTTTAAAATACTACCTTTCCTTAAAAAATTAAAACCCCGGGACCCTTTTACCCGTTTTCCCCGGGGGCTAAGGTCCATAGATACCTTTTTAAAAACTACGCTTCCATTAAAACTTTTAAAAAAGCACCTTTTAAACCCCTTTTCCCCCCCGGGGGGTAATGGGCCCTAGATTTTTTTTTTAAAAAAACTACCCCTTCCTTTAAAAAAAAAAAACTGACCTTGTAACCCCTTCTCCCGGGGGCTAATGGTCCTAGAGTTTTCCTTTTAAAATACTACCTTCCCCTTAAAACTTTTGGGACCTTTTACCCGCCCCCCCCGGGGGGTAATGGCATAAGTACCTTTTAAAATACTACGCTTCCATTAAAAACCCTTAAAAATTTGCCCCTTTTTCCCTTTCCCCCCGGGGGGGTAACCAAATTCCTTTTTAAAAAAAACGCCCCCTTTTTAAAAATTCTGGACTTTTGCCGTTTCCCATAAGGTCCAAAAAACCCTTTTTAAAAAAATACCCCCTTTAAAAATTTTCCCGGACCCTTTTGCCTTTATCCCCTAATTCCGGGGGCCTTTTTTTAAAAAAATAGCCCTTAAAACTTTCCCCGGACCGTAGGGCCTTTCCCATAAAGGGGGGCCTAAAACTTTTTAAAAATTTCCTTCCCCCCGACCTTGGCCTTTTTTACCCTTCTCCCGGGGCTTAAGCCTTGGACCTTTTTTAAAAAAAACCCCTTTTCCTTAAAAAAATTTGGGCCCTTTTTACCTTTAAAAACCCCCTTTTTCCCCCGGGGGGTAATGGGGGGAAAATACCTTTTTAAAAAAAAAAAGCCCTTTTTAAAAAAAACCTCTGGGACCCCTTTAAACCCCCTTCCCCGGGGCCCCCTTTTCCAAAGCCAAAAAATTTCCTTTTAAAACTTAAACCCCCCAACCCTTTTTCCCTTTTCCCCGGGGGCGTTTTGGCCCCTAAATCCTTTTTTTAAAAAAATACCTTCCCAAAAAAAAAAAAGCCCCCTTTTTCCCCCTTTTCCCCCCCCCGGGGGGGAAGAATTTTTTAAAAAACTATTCCTTAAAATTAAAAACCCCGGGGGTTTTTTTACCCCGTTTCCCGGGGGCGTTAAAAATCCATAAGACCTTTTTTAAAAACTACGCTTCCATTAAAATTAAAAACCGGGGGCCTTGTACCCGTTCTCCCGGGGGGTAAAGGTCCATTGATTTCCTTTTTTTAAAAAAATACGCTTTCCCTTAAAACTTAAAACTAGCACCTTGTACGCCGTTTTCCCGGGGGCGTAATGGTCCCCTAGAGTACCTTTTTTAAAAAAAATACCTTCCATTAAAAATTAAAATCTAGCACCTTTTACGCCCCTTTCCCCCCCGGGAGCGTAATGGTCCATAAAAGTACCTTTTTAAAAAACTACGCTTTTCCCCCAAAACTTACCCCTGGGACCTTGTAACCCCCCTTTTTTCCCGGGGCGTAATGGTCCATAGAGTAAACCCTTTTTAAAAAACTACGCTTTCCCTTAAAACTTAAAATCTACACCTTGTTTTTCCCCTTTTTCCCCGGGGGGTAATGGTCCATAGAGTACCTTTTAAAATACTACGCTTTCCCTTTTAAAACTTAAAATCTAGCACTTTGTACGCCGTTCTCCCGGAGCGTAATGGGGGGATAGAGTACCTTTTTAAAAAAATAAAGCTTTCCATTAAAAAATTAAAAACTAGCACCTTGTACGCCGTTCTCCCGGGGCGTAATGGGGCCCTAGATTACCTTTTAAAATACTA
Organism: Homalodisca vitripennis; assembly: GCF_021130785.1. Lineage (NCBI taxonomy): Eukaryota > Metazoa > Arthropoda > Insecta > Hemiptera > Cicadellidae > Homalodisca > Homalodisca vitripennis. The sequence goes on from NW_025788827.1 coordinate 2,117, forward strand.
CGCTTCCGTTTTAAAAATTAACCTCTGGCACTTTGTACGCCGTTCCCCGGGAAACGTAATGGGGCCCTAGATTACCCTTTTTAAAAAAAACCCCTTCCGTTTTTTAAAAAAAACCTCGGCACTTTGTACGCCGTTTCCCCGGGGGCTTTAAAGTTCCATAGAGTAACCCTTTTTTTAAAAAAATACGCTTCCCTTAAAACTTGGCCTTTGGCACCTTGTACCCCCCGCCGTTCTCCCGGGAGCGGGAATGGTCCCCTAGAGGGACCTTTTAAAATATTAAGCTTCCATTAATAATTACCCCCCTTTGGGACCTTGTACGCCGTTCTCCCGGGGGGCGTAATGGTCCATAGAGTACCTTTTTTAAAATACTACGCTTCCAATTTAAAACTTGACCTCTGGCACCTTGTACGCCCCTTCTCCCGGGAGCGTAAAGGTCCATAGAGTACCTTTAAAATACTACGCTTCCCCTTAAAACTTTTACCTCTGGCACCTTGTACGCCGTTTTCCCGGGGGGGTAAAGGTCCCAAAAAGTACCCCCCCTTTAAAAACTTTGCTTCCATTAAAAATTAAAATCTAGCATTTTGTACGCCCTTTTTTCCCCGGGGCGTAAAAGGTCCATAGAGTACCTTTTAAAATACTAAAGCTTCCCTTAAAACTTAAAATCTAGCACCTTGTACGCCGTTTTTCCCGGGAGCGTAATGGTCCAAAGATTAAACCCTTTTTAAAAAACTACGCTTCCATTAAAACTTAAAAACAAACACCTTTTACGCCGTTTTCCCCCGGGGGCGTAAAGGGCCAAAAAGTACCTGTTTTAAAAAACTACCTTCCATTAAAACTTAAACCCCTGGCACCTTTTAAAGCCGTTTTTTCCCGGGAGCGTAATGGTCCATAGAGTACCTTTTAAAAAACTAAACCCTTTCCTTATAAAATTAAAAACTACAAACCTTTTACGCCGTTCCCCCCCGGGAGCGTAATGGTCCATAGAGTACCTTTTAAAATACTACCTTCCATTAAAAATTAAAATCTCAAACCCTTTTACGCCGTTTTTTCCCGGGAGCGTAATGGTCCCCCCAAGTACCTTTTAAAATACTACGCTTTTCCCTTTAAAAATTAAATCTAGCCCCCTTGTACGGGCCCTTCTCCGGAGCGGGAATGGGCCATAGAATTTCCTTTTAAAATACTACGCTTCCGTTAAAACTTTTAAACCCCTGGCACTTTGTACGCCGTTTTCCTGGGGGCGTAAGGTCCATAGAGTACCTTTTAAAATACTAAAGCTTCCGTTTAAAAATTAACCTCTGGCACTTTGTACCCGTTTTTCCCGGGGGCGTAATGGTCCATAGAGTACCTTTTTTAAAATACTACCCCCCTTTCCCTTAAAAAATTGACCTCTGGCACCTTGTACGCCCGGTTTTTCCCCCGGGGGGCGTAATGGGCCATAGAGTACCTTTTAAAAATTTTTTCTAAAAGCTTCCATTAAAAATTGACCTCTTTGGGAAACCCTTTTACGCCCCTTTTTCCCGGGAGCTTAATGTTCCATAAGTACCTTTTAAAATACTACGCTTCCATTTAAAACTTGGCCCTTTGGGACCTTGTAAACCCCCCGCCGTTCTCCCCCGGGGGCGTAATGGTCCATAGAGTACCTTTTAAAATATTTCGCTTCCATTAAAAATTGACCTCTGGCACCTTGTACGCCGTTCTCCCGTGAGCGTAATGGTCCATAGAGTACCTTTTAAAATATGTTGCATTAACAAACGTAGAAAGATTCTTACCTCTATTTAAATTTTTATAATAATATTGAGCCGTCGTCATACTTAATTGCCACCATTTATAACATGTTATAAAAGTATATACAATTAAAACAGTCAAAGTTCCCCATCAATCAAATTCCATGTGGGTTGCAATCTAAAATATTGAATTGCAAATACTACAAAAGTACAAAAATATACATATGAAATCCAATATATAATGCAAAAAATGAATGACAATTACATGAATCGACATTATTTGGTTGTGAATAAACGAATATTTCAGTTTCATCTAACTCAGACCGTTAAAGCCTGCTATGTAGGCAAGTAGTAGTACAACATTTTTAGAAACATTACTATATTGTGAGTTCATGCAGTAAAGAAACAACGATATAAGTACTATCGATTATATCATATCGGTTAATTATAAAAATTGCAACTCGTAGACGATTAGGATATCTGCTGATTTTACGGAACTGAATGATTTATGGAGTATTTTCGTATTATTAGTTTAAAATAATAGTAATAATATTAACTTTAAAGGGCCAAGAACGTAATCTTTTGAAGATTGTCACGAAACTTCAATTTTTTTAAAAGTAAAATCCGTCTATATAGTAATAAACAAATGTCGATTAGTAAA
>NW_025788828.1:0-10000 GCF_021130785.1 Homalodisca vitripennis
TATCAAGTACAAAGATGATAAAGTGATCTTTCCCCAAAAATTTTAAAAATTGTTATATTTAAAATCGTATGATATTCTAATATTTACTCGTTAAGTCCGTTTAAACAATACTATAAAAGTACTTTATTTTCATTTTTTTGACTTTCGACTCCATCACCTATGCGAAAGAACTCAAAACTCACTAAAAGACCAATAAAAGCAGTGAAGCCTGATTCGAGGGTTTAATATCGAACGCCCCCCGGCTTTCAAATACTTTGTCCGGGAGCCAAAACAAAAAAATTCTGAACGAATTGGCAATAACGCACTATCCCCCCCCCTCCTCTACACCCCTGGCATTTTAAAATTTCAAATGTTATCTCGCGCAACATTAGCTTACCATTTTCCTAGAATATTATGAAAATATATTTGGAACGAATAGTTAGCAATATTTTGAGTACTGTACTATAAGATCATAGCAATGACTTACATACTTGGTTTTTAGGGTGCGTCGCACTGACTATTTTAATTTTTATTTCAAGTGTGAGGGAGTGTGATGTGTACCTAATATTTTTTATTCAAAAACATCTTTTAGGGATGAAATATTAAAATAGCAATCATTCTACACATGTGAAATAACACGCATTTTTCGTAGAAACGCGTGGTCAATTTGAATGAATTGGAGAAAAAAACCCTATTCAGATAAGTCTATTATGGTTACATTTAATGAATTTTAAAATAATCCAGATTTGTATCCATGAGAACGTTAATTTTAAAGAGGAGGGAGGTGCCGTCGGTGGATTTATATACAATAAAAGATTAAAAAGATGTTATTACTTATTCCCCAGGTAATTTGAGCCTACTGGGATTTCTTACAACAACATTGGTTGGGGGGGATTTATAAATTATTGTAACTCTAGTTAGTTCAGAATACAATTGAATATAACATTCCTGTATTTATTATCCCCGCATTACCGTATATTTTAAAACGTGGAATATTGTTCACAAAAAAGTTACAACTCAACTGTCAGACCTCCCACAAGGGGATTGGATAAGGTTTTAACGTGATTCGAACTACCTAAAAGATGGGACTATTTATCGGTGGTCTTTACAAAAACTGGATATCGTCCGCCTCGCAACTTTGCCATCTATACAGATAATACAACAATCTGGCTCTAAGTACACTTCTTGCGAACTTCGTCAAGGTTCACCGAGAGCACAAACAATCGATACTAGTCCGCTGGTGATCTTACAAACACATGTCGACAGGTGCTGCAAACTGGTTATTACGACAGACTAGTTGTCTTGCCTTGCGTCCCTTACCACCATGATAAGGGAGGATTTTACGATTCAGATTTACGAACGAACAATACTCAACAGTGGCTTTTCAGGCGAGGTCAAGGGGAGATTGACAACGACAAGACAATTCAGTCCAAGGCCTGACCGGTATCGTTTTGAGAAGGAATAGGGGTGATCAGGGGGTGTTACTTTACGTACAATTGTTCCTTTTCCTCCATTTCCGACAAGGGGTGGATTTAACCCTGGATTAAAGTCGCACCAAAAAAATATACAATAATATGCTCGCGCAATCAGGTCAAAAAGACCAGGTTTGTATAAATAATAAGATTGAATACCATTTTGCAAATTAAAATGTATTGATTATTAATACATAAAAAGTACCCACATAAAAAACACCACTAAATCAATAACATATATTTTTGCAACAAAATGTTTAATTAGCTGTATGATACAGATTAAAAATATTTATTGGTAATATTGTAGATTTTTTATTATGTATTCTTAGAGGGTGTGAACGGACGCGGGGGGTATCTAACCAATATTTTAAACACAACACTTTTGTCAACTAAATGGAAATGAAAATCTAATTATCCTTTTATAATAATTTATCGTTTGTCTAAATCTAAACACACAGAAGACTAACATAAGAAAATCTATATGTTATAATATTCATTTGAATAAATGAAGTATTCTTAGGTGGGGGATAGCTTAAAGTATGTGTCTATTGAATATTATGATAATAATGATATAAAAAACAGTAGTTTTTAAATGAAAAATATAAAATATAAAAAATCGGCAGCAAAACACAGGTGGATAGTGTTCTTTACATTCTTTACGCACTCTTCTTCATACTTCGTCACCTGCGTCTCTCAGAACAGCTTTGATGCCGAAATGTTTGGTTGTGTGGTTTACTTTACATATGTTAATCGATAGCAAGAAGAACATCGTTCAACTTTTGTTTAGTCCGGTTCTGTACAGCCATGAGGCAGTTAAGCAACATCATACCTAGCAGCTGTTTACTTGCTCGACGTCGTTGGTTTCATCCCTTATTTGTCCGGCAGAGTTCCTTCACCTATAGTTTCAACTGTCTTGGCAGATTTTCTAATGTTGCCCTAAAATTTCTAAATGATCATTGCAGAGTTCTCTTGCTTGGGCCTTAAAAAAAATCACGTCTTGTTAATATTCTTTAACCTTAAATGGGCAAGGGGTAGGTTAAATACACTGTTTACTCCTGCCGTGTTCATCTTAGAAAAGAATAGAGATAGAGACCACATGTTTGTTTTTCCTGGTGAACAGAATACGTTCAGCTTTCAACTGATCAAGGGTATCACAAGCCGACCTTTTGTCCATTTGTAGTGTAATCAGCATTTCTGGTTTCTGTTAAATGCATCAGGGGGGTCATCTTTCATCAAATGGTGTCCCCGAAACGATGCTCAGTGGGATAAAAGCAAGACTACTTTTTTGTTTCGATTTATAAGATTACAAGTGTAGACCTTCTCTCCATATACAAACCATAAACTTAGTGTAATAGCGGGGGGGGGTGGGGGGGGGGGATCGCGTTTTATTTTATTGATTCTATTGTATCACTGTGATGTTTGGGAAGTTCTTTAATTTGTAATTTACTTACAGGGCGTCCCAAGTAAAGTGATAACCGTTTTGCATTGGCTTGTATTCTGTTGTTCTTCTACTGCCATTTCATTTTCTTCTCTAGCAGGTTTCGGACCGTTCATCATCGTTCATAACTCGCAGATTTACTTCTGTTCTCTGTATTGCTGGGTCAGACTAGTATCTTCCTTCCATGATCTCCTCCATTGTCGCTGTCATCGGCCAAACGGCTCCATTACCTTCATCGATATGGGCTTCATAATAATAGCTCGAATACGTTCGATCCATATTGCTAATACAAATATGATTTCACGTTACAAATAGATTAAAACGATACATATTAAGGTTTTTTTTATAACAACGATCAACGTAATTTTACATGCTCGCGCCACATGGAAATTTTAGACCAGAGATTAGGGTCACGTACAAACTACTCAGCGCACCGGGAACTTAAGACCAGGCCGAGAAATAATCGGGTCGCACTCAGTTCAAAGGATCAAACGGGACGCCAAACTGGCAACCTTGTGAGTTTGTAGGAGGATGAAAGAGGAGGCTACTGGTTCACGGGGCGTAGGTGGTTTAACGGCGCTAGTAAACAAGTTACAAGTCCGGGTGGGGGGGCGCTATCAAAAATAAAATAGACCCCGGTCAAAAAAGACCGATTGGCCGCGAGAGCATTGCAGGGGTTAACGGCGAAGCAAATTCGTGTGGATTTACAATGAGGGGGGGGGGGGGGGGGGGGGGGGGGAGCTAGTAATCAAGGTCAAGAAGAACAACACGAGCAATCAACTCCAACCCCTACTAACCATATGTCCAGTTTTGCGGTGGAACGTATTAGGTATTTACACATGGCTGCTCTTCTCATTTCTTTTCCATGTATTCCAGAGGGTATACGATGGGAGGGGGGGTTTTTACAGTTTACGTTATATGCAACTAACTCAATGGGACAGGGAGGCGGGGGGGGATGGTTACAGGGGTTTTAACGAGGGGGTCGAAAGAGATCGGGGGACGGGGGGGGGGGGGGGGGGGGGGGGGGGGGGGGGAAGCAATCAGTCCAAGGCCTGAACCGGTAATCGTTTTGAGACGAACATAAGATATCAGGTATTTTACGACAATTGTTTTCCATATTTTTCTCCCATTTATCCCGACAGAGGGTGGATTTAACCCTGGGATTAGTTTCGCACACAAAAAATACATAATATGCTACAGCGCACCTCGGTTCACAAAAAGACCAGGGGGTTGGTATAAAAATAAGAATTGAAAACATTTTGGCAAAATTCTAAATGTAATTGTTTATTAATTCACATAAATAGTACCGACCATAAACACATACTAAATTCAAAACATATATTTTGCAAAAAAAGTTAAATTTAGCGGTATATAAGAATTAAAAATATTATTGTAATATTTAGATTTTTTATAATTATGTTATTGTTTCATTAACGGGAACGTATTAAACCATATTTGTAACACAACACTTTTGTCAACTAATGAAATTGAAATCTCATTATCCTTTTTTATAAATTTATGTTGTCATCAAAACACAAGGACTAACATATAGAAAATCTAATGTTATAATATTATTTGAATAAATTGAAGGTTTCTTATAGCTTTTAAAGTATGTGCTATTGAATATTATGATAAATATGAATATAAAAAAACAGTAGTTTTTAAATGAAAATTATAAAAAATAAAAAATGGCAAGCAAACACAGGTGGATAGTTGTTCTTTACCATTTCTTTACGCCCTCTTTCTTCTTACTTTCGTTCACCTGCGTCTTCAGAACAGTTGATGCCGAAGTTTGTTGTGTGTTCTTTACATATGTACCGATAGCAAGACAGAACATGTCACTTTTGTTTTTCCGGTTCTGACGCCATGAGCAGTAAGCACATTCTACCAGCAGCTGTTTCTGACTCGACGTCGTGGTTCATCCCTTATTCACGGGCAAGTTCCTGTCACCTATACGTTTCAACTGTCTTGGCAGAGATTTTCTACGATGTTGCCCTTAAATTTCAAATGATCAATGCCCAGAGGTTTCTCTTGCTTGGGCCTTAAAAAAAATCACGTTCTTGTAATTTCTTTACCTTAAATTGGCAAAGGGTAGGTTAAATATAACTGTTTACTCCTGCACGTGTTCATCTTAGAAAAGAATAGAGATAGAGACCACATGTTTGTTTTTTCTGGTAACAGAATTACGTAGACTTTCAACTGAATTCAAAGGGTATCCAAGCCACCTTTTGTCCATTTGTAGTGTATCAGCATTTTCTGGTTTCTGTAAAATCATCAGTCAATTATCATCAATGGTGTCCGAACGATGCTCAGTGGATTTAAAAGCAAAGGACTACTTTTTTTTGTTTCGATTTATAAGATGAGGAAGTGTAGCCTTCTCTCCATATAACAAACAAACTTAGTGTAAAGCTCGCGTTATTTATGGATCTTTGTACACTGTGATGTTTGGAAGTTCTTTTTTTGTATTTCCTTACAGTCTCCCCAACAAGTGATAAAACCGTTTGCATTGGCGTGTATTTGTTGTTCTCTCTACTGCCATTTCATAATTTCCTTCTCTAGCAGGTTCCGGCCGTTTCATCATCTTCATCTGCAGATTCTTCTGTTTCTGTATTGTGGTCACTAGTATCTTCTTCATGATCTCCTCCATTGCTCGCTGTCATCGGGCCAAAGGCTCATTACCTTCCGATATGGGCTTTCAATAATAATGCTCGAATACGTTTCGATCCATATTGCACAATGTTTCACGTTTACAAATTAGATTAAAACATATATTAAGAAAGGGTTTTTTTTATGAACACATACGTATTTACTCGCGCACGGAATTTTAGGACCAGAGGATTAGGGTCACTACAACTACTCGCGCACGGGAACTTAAGACCAGGCCGAGAAATAAATCGGTTCGCACTCAGTCAAGGTCAAACGCCAAACTGGCAACTGGTGTAGGAGCGATGAAAGAGGGAGGGCTTACTTGGGGTCACGGGGAGGTGTTTACGCGCGTAAAACTAAGTAACAGTCGCTATCAAAATAAAATAGAACCGGTCAAAAAGGACCGTTGGCGCTGAGCATTGCAGGGGTTAACGGCGAACAATCTTTTACAGTGGGCTTTATCAAGGTCAAGAGAACACGAGCAATCACCTCCAACCCCATACACCAATGTCGTTTTGCGGTTGGAACGTATTAGGTATTTACAATGGCTGCTCTTCTCTTCTGTATCTCCCAAGATAAACGATGGATTTTACAGATTTAGTTTGTGTACATAAATCAAATGACAACATTTACTTTTATCGAGGTCAAGAGAAACACAAGGCAATCATCTCCAAGCACCTGCCGATTGTCGTTTTGAGGTGGAAATGGAACGTAATTTAGGTATTTACAATGATGCTCTTCTCATTCTGTATGCCAGATAAGGATGGTTTTTACAGTTTAGTTTATGACTAACAATGACAACATTTACTTTTATCGAGGGTTCACAAGAGAACACAAGCAAATCACTCACAGCACCTTACCAATGTACGTTTTGGAGGATGGAAACGTATTAGGTATTTACAATGACCGCATCATTCTCTTCTGTATTCCAGATTAAGGCATGGGTTTTACAGTTTAGTTTATGGACTAACAATGACAAACATTTTCTTTTATCGAGGTCAAGAGATCACAAGACAATCACTCCAGCACCTACACAAGATGTCCGTTTGTGAGGTGGAACGTATTAGGTATTTACAACGACCGCTATTCTCTTCTGTATTTCCAGATAAGGATGGGTTTTACAGTTCATTTTACGGGACTAACAATATCATACAGTGGCTTTGTATCGAGGTCAAGGAGGAACAAGAAGCAATCACTCCAATGCCTTACCGATATCGTGTGGTGAAGGAACGTATTATTAAGGTATTTACGACAACTGTTGTTTTCAGCTATCTCCTAATTAGGGGTGGATTTTACGATTCATGTTCAGTTTGGTGAAGGTCAAGCAAGAGTAACCCAAGCAATAACTCTCCAAAATCTGGATTCGGACGTTCGGTTTGAGGACGGAACATATTTTAAAAACGTATTACATACTTTACGTCGACGATCGTTTTTCCCTGTTTCCGATAAGAGTGAGTTTTACAATATGGTTTATGATTGAACAAATTTCATAGTGGCTCTTCAAGATCAAGAGAACTCACAAGCAATCACTCCTCCCCAACGCCTGATCGATGTCGTTTTTGAGGGAGTCACGTTATTAGGTATTTACGAACAAAACTTGTTGCTTCGTCAGTCTATCTCCGATAGGGGTGGATTATATACGATTCAGTTCAGTTTGGGTGAAGGTCCCAAGGCAAGAGAAAACCCAACAGCAATAACTCCAAAGTCTGATTGGCGTAGGTTTGGGAAGGGAACATTATTTTTTAAACGTATTACGTATCTTACGTTCGAGCGAAGGCTCTTGCTCTTTCCACATTAGATCAAGAATGAGGCTTTAACTATATCCCTTTTACGAGGGCTATCTCACCACATGGGATTTTACTAAGTCAAATAAAAGTTCTGACGGGAATTAACAATCGAAGGCATATGCCGATACCAGTCAGGACTGCTTGCGTATTACCTCCACAACTCAGAATCCCAGCACGTGCTGTTGTCAGGGCACATGGAGGACCATGTTATCAAATAAAAAACTGTTAATAAATAAACATATTTTATAACTGTGAAACTGTGGTGAACAACTTGCGGTTACGTTCGAGTTTACAAAACACAGTTTAACGTAGACATATCGGAAACAACGACTTTTCCAATGGGTACAAAGTTTAGGGCAAAACTCATCTAACTGAGGTACGGTAAGTTATATAAAGTCTAAATCAGTTGGGTACCCGAGTGCTACGAAACACATAGAGGTTGGAGACCTTTGAGGGTCGCCAGTAATAAATATTCCGGTATTGCCAAAGTATTTTACTTATAATTCTTAATTTATAGCTAATAAAAATACTACAAGCACCATTCTTAGATTTTAAAATTAAAAATATGTTTTACCACCGTTTGCTACCAAAATCAAGAATGATAATTAACTTAAAATAATTTTCTTAAGTGAGGCCCGGTTGGTTTCCAATGTTTTTGGGTGGTATTGGCCTACAAAAACTTAAACCATCTTAATTAAAACTTTCCCACTTCATTGTTGATGTCAACTTCTTTTTTTAAGTTCTCGTTAGTTTATTACACCTTACTAAAGGGTGTTCACGAAGATATTTTTGGGGAATATGGATAGTCGCGTACGAAACATAAAAATATAAAAAATTGGTTCAGAAATGCTTTTTATTCCTGGAATGTTAAATATTAAAAAACTCAGGATTTGGCAAAAAATACAAATTTTTTGTAGTCTCAAACAAAAGAGAAAAATTAATATTATATTATCATTGTCCACGTTTTAAGATTTCGGATGGTTGAAGTTTTTATGACTTATTACCGTGACAACTAAGAATTATAAACAATGTTCGAAGAACAATAAAGTTTCATAAAATCTAATTACAAAAAACTTACCCCACCAGACACCGTTTTAAAGTACAGTTAATAAAATTAATGTAGGATGTTAAGGTCTTTTAAACTGTCACAGATGCACGACAAAAATTGGCAAATAAATTTTTTGTTTAACATGTTTCAGAATCATTAACACGAAATTTCTACCACATAAAAATGTTGTATAATTTAACTAATTTTTGTCTGCATCTATGGACTATAATGGACTAAGAAAAATGTTAACCGCGAAAATTATCGTATTTTTTTAATGGTTTTTAAGTGTAAAAATGTTGCAATTTTTCGATCATTTTTAATAAACTATTTTTTCCTACTTGGCATTTAGCAGCCATTTAAGTTATTTTTTACTGGAAACATTTTAGGACGGACAAGGAGGTGTCTGTAAGGAGGAATTTAGTGTTTGACAAAACAATATTTATGGCTAATATCAGTTTTGAATTTGATTTTTTAAAACAGTAATTGGAAGTTTTTATAAAAACGATACATAGAGTTCGTTTTGAGCTTCTTCGTCGCCGACTTTTTTCGGGTTCACTTCAGACCGAACATGGGGGGACTCCAAATTGACAGGAAGGCAACGTCTGAGACAGCGTCACGGTTTCAAACGCTGGCAGCACTAAGGGGACAGGTGAATTGAAGCTTAAAACTCAAACATTTCTCATTTCTAATTAATCTTCCCACCATAGTGCTACTTTACATCATGTGTTGATTACCACAATGTGGAATATTAAACAATTATTGGCCATTAAACGACCAAATTGCATTACACTGGTCATAAGCAAGAAGATCGAAAGAAGTTTCCATGAGTGGAAGTTCTTTTCAATTTCATTTTCAAAAATGGAACCATTGATTGGTTTTCAATCAGTTGATTCAAGATATTGTATGATTGCATTAAAATTAGTGCATTCGATATCTCTTTAAAAATAAATATAAAAACGTATTTAAATGCTGCTAAACAGCTGAAGCAGTTCGGATTCTACATTAATCTGTCTGTATCTCTTCTTACCTTCCTTGGAGAATCAACTATTAAATTAACTTTATCTTATCTGAGGGATCGTTTTTGTAAAACCTCACATATGGTCCATAAGGGGACTTGTTTTGTAAAACTATTTTTTAAATTCTTTAATTTGAGGACCCAGGCATACGTGGGAATAAATATTTTCAGCAATGAACCTGGACTGCCTGAAAAAATTCTGGACCGTGCGGAGGAGAGAAGATTCTGAGGGCAGGAAGTCGATCTTGCACCGATGGTCACAATTTCTGCCACTAACGAGATTTTGTAAACTGCGTCAGTGACCATTTTTCTAAACCCAAAGCTTCTTGTTACCCGTTTTAAGTTTTTTCTCTCTGTTCATACATTGATCTAAACAGTCTGCTCTCGTTTTATTATGAGGGTAAACAATTAACTCTGATCAAAATCTGATTAGAATTTTTAAACATGCATTGGAATTTGACTCTTATTATTTATATTCTTTATTTAATTTAATCTCTGTAGGCATACACGCTGTTATTTTGATTTTAAAAAAATTTGGAGAATATGTGACATTGTGATACCTCAAATACTTAAACGCATTGAGTGATTGTCATGTATTAATTGAAAGATGTTTAA
>NW_025788829.1:0-8526 GCF_021130785.1 Homalodisca vitripennis
GAAAAAGCCAGTAATTGGGACATTTGGAAAATTGGCAGAATTGGGACAGTTTGGAAACAAAGGGCAAATTGGGACATACTGTGTCGGAAAAAAAGGGCAGAATTGGGGATAATGTAATGTTAGAAAAGACAGAATTGTCATAAATGTTTGGATATGATCAAAATTGGGAAAATGTTTGGGAAGGGCAACAGTTTGGACAACAATATATAAAATTTACAAAATTTGGATAATGTATTGTAAAATGATAGAATTGTGACCAATGTTTGGATAAGAACAGAATTTGGTGGCAATGGTATGTATAATGACAGAATTGGGACAATGTAAGTAAAATGGCAGGAGTAAAGGACGAGTGTAATCACGTTAGAGTAAGGACCATGAAAGTAAAACTCAAAGGAAGGAATTATGTATATGGAAGATTTTTTTTAGAATAGGATTTGCAGTTGATGTAAGGATCCTCTGGCCGGGTTTGTACGAGTACCGGGGTACTAATTTTTAGTTAAAATGACAGAATGGGGACAATGATTGGAAAAAGGGCAGAGTTGGGACAAATATATAAAAATTACAGGAATTTGCGAAAAAGTGTGACTGAAAAGTGACAGGAATTATAACAGAATGTTTGTGAAATAGGCAGTATTGGGAATTTTTTTGAAATGGGCAGAATTGGGACGAGTTTTGTAGAAAGAAGGGAAAATTGGGACCAGTGTTCCAGAAAACAAGGGCTAGATTTGGAATAATGTATGTAAAATCATAGAAAATGGCATAATGTATGTAAAATGATAGAATTGTGACATGCGAGTGTGTTATACAAATGACAGAGATGGGACAAATGTTGATGAAAAGTGACAGAACTGTTGCATGTTTTGACAATGTATAGGAAAAGGGCAGAATTTGGAAAAATGTATGTAAAATGAAAAATGCTGAGACGATATATGTAATAACGACCAAGAATTTGGGGCGATGGACTTAAAAACGACAGAAGTGGGACAATGTTATGGAAAAAGGGCAGTAAATGGGGCAATAATATAAAATTACAGGAATTGGAAAAGTATAACCGAAAAAGTGACAGAATTTATAACAATGTTTGGGAAAAAAGCCAGTATTTGGGGTGACGTTTTCAGAAATGGGCAGAATTGGGACACATGTATTGTATCCATGACAGAGATTTGGGACAATGTAAAAGGTAAAATAGCAGAGTAAGGACGAGTGTGTAAATATGTGTAATATGGTAGAGTCAGTAAGGACACATGAAAAAGTAAAACTCTCAAAAGGGAAGGAATTTGTATTGGAAGATGTTTTTTTTGAGAATGAGGATTTTTGCAGTTGATGTAAGGATCCTCATGCCGGAGTTGTACGAGACCCGGGGTGTAAATTATAGTAAAAATGACTGAATGGGGACAATAATTGGAAAAAAGAGCAGACGTATGGGACAATATAATATAAATGACAGAATTGGGTAAACAGTGTACTGAAAGGTGACAGAATTACTAACCAATGATTGGGAAAAAGCCAGTATTGGGACGTTTGGAAATGGGGCAGAAATTGGGGACAGTTTGGAAAAAGGGAAAATTGTGACAGTGTTTGTGATAAAGGGCCAGGATTTGGGATAATGTATGGTAAAAATCATAGAATTGGCACATCAATGTATCTAAAATGATAAAGAAATTGTGACAATAGTTATGTACAATGACGGAATTATGACAATTTTTGGTATAAGGTGAGAATTGGGAAAGACGTATGTTAAAATTACAGAATGTTTGGGACGATGTATGTAAAAACATCGGAATTTGGAGACAATGTTACAGGAAAAGGGCACAGAGTTGGGGTAAAGATTGGATAGAAGAGAGGGTTAGAATTTTTTGGATAATAGTAGTGTTATACGACAAAATTGGAGGATGATGTACGTACAACCGCCATAATTTTTTGGACAATGGTTCGTATCTATTTCATAGCATCCAAATGGTCATATCTATCTGTGCAGAAGAGATCCGCTGATGATCACATATTTACGAAAAGGTGCCAGAACTGGGACAATGGATTGGAAAAAGGGCAGAATTGGGACAATGGTTGGAAAAAGGGCCAGAGTTTTGGCGACAGTTAGTATAAAATGAACAGAATTGGAAAAAGTGGTACTGAAAGTGACAGAATTATAACAATGTTTGGGGGAAAAAGGCCAAAAAAAGAAAATAAAAGAATTGGGAACAAATGTTTTTGAAAAAGGGCAGAATTGGGATAATGTATGTAAAATGAAAGAATTGGGTCAATGTGTGTAAAAATGACAGATTTGGGACAATGTATGTAAAATGGTAGTATTGGGATAATTGTATGTAAAATGACAGAAATGTGATAATGTATGTAAAATGACAGAATTGTGATAATGTTTGGATAAGATCAGAATTGGGACAATGTATGTATAATGACAGAATAGGGACAATGTAAGTAAAAATGGCAGAGTAAGGACAATGAGTGTAATATGGTAGAGTAAGGACAATGAGTGTAATATGGTAGAGTAAGGACCATGAAAGTAAAACTCAAAAGGAAGGAATTTGTATTGAAGATGTTTTTTAGAATGGGATTTGCAGTTGATGTAGGGATCTTCTACCGGTGTACGAGACGTAGGTTCTTGGCACCGTCCGCTCCCGATCTGAAGTTCAAACACATTGTAGCATAGATGTTACTCTGTAATTCTTCGTCCGTTGTAACATACAGTTCAAGAGCTTTGCGCGTAAACTATTATAGAGCACTATACGTTTGTAATAGTTGTAGTTAATATGGGAGCAGCAAACAAAGTAAGTAGTTTGGTAAATAGATTGAAGTTTAAAATTGAAAACCATATTTATTTGTCGGGATATGAAGTTACTTAAAATATTAAAGATTTTTGCTCTACACAATAAAATATATGGGAGATAAATTATAAATACCGTACAGTTATAAATCCTAGTATTTATTGAGTTCATGTTAGGCGTATATTTAATGTATGGTCTGACTTACTTATATACCGTTGATGGCTAAAAATAGATTTATATAACTTATTATTTAATAAAAATTTTTCAATTAATTAAAAGTCTTTAAATAATCCTTCAAACTTTAAAATATAATATTTAAAACATATTTTAACATACTTTGATGATTTCAAACAAACATACTTGACCTCATTACTTATCTTAAAGAAAACCTATGTAATGATTGTGGTTGATTCCATGTAATTAATTCCAAAACATGAGTCCCACTTTTAGTTCATCACATAAATACCAGATACTATAGTTATATAAACTAAAGTAATGGATGATGCGTTTAAAATTTTAAAAACGATCTACAGTTGCTAAAAATTTATGATAGACATATTGAAAAAACTCATCCAGTGAATCAAACGGCATATCTAGAAGCCAGTTGTAAAATTTAGTTGTAAAAGTATATACAGGGTATTTAGATATTAAGGTTATTGACTTATTATAGATTTTAACCGATATGACAATATGACTATTCAAAGTTTTACCAAGTCTATGAAAATTAATTAAAGCATATTTTTTCCTGGTGTTATTATTCATGTGATTTATGTTTGATAAAATGAAAATGTCTTAATACATATACCACCAAATCATATATGTAAATATTATTTACAGTTTGTATTTGTATTTTTTAAACAAGGGCTTATAACGTTCCATTGATGGTGCCTTTGACAATATTCTAACTACTTTCTTTTGCAAAACGAGAATTTCTCCTATCCTACTGCCAATTGCCATGAGAAATTATACAATATCTAATGTCAGACTGGAAATAAGCAAAATATAAGTGTAATTTTGAGATTACACTTTGAGATTTACACTTGAGATTAAATTGTGAGCATTGGTGTAAACAAATTTTATTAATTGAAAATTAAAATATTAGGTAGTCCTAACTGTATAAAAGTTTTTGCAAAGTTGAGGAAGTAACGTTTTGCAGCACCACCACATTGACCAACGGATCATTATCCTCTCAGAAAAATACATCTTGATATTTCTAACACGCGCCAAAGTAAAGATTTAAAATTACAAATATGTGATATATAAACAAATGGTCTCAATAACATTTCTTATCAAAGTATTTATGTCCATAAAAGTTAAAACTTAAAATATGCGGCAAACTGGAATAAATGATTAAATATTGAGAACACAACTTAAGAATATGCCCATGGCACCCTGTTACTGATGGCCATTTATTGTTTTAATTCATAACGCCATTATTTATGAACTTGTATTCGTAAATAATTTTGCAGGATTTACTAAAGATTTTATAATATACAATGTTCTGCTATCTTGGTAACAATATCTGTTGGGTGTCGAGATATTAAGTAAGCTACATGTAAACATGTAAATCCCATGAAAATAAATTAATATTTAGTTGTCACAAACTCTACCTACTTCTTGCAACTGAGCCGGAAGGACTATTTATAACTAATTTTCTGGATGTTTATTGTTTATTAGGATTACTCATTTACTGCTAAAACTACTATATACTAATTCATCACTGAGGGCTGCTTTTATTAATAAACGCGATATAACTGATCTCAGCCTCAGACAAGTTATATAGGATAAGTAATGAATAGTGTTTAAATGCAATTATTAAAAAAATGAAAACAATCAGATCTTGACTCAGAAGACCATGAACAAGTTCGGAGATTGACGAACAAAGGTAAAACAAGTTGACATCTAGGGACTATTTATGATATTATCGATGTTAACCAATAAAAATAAATTATCAGACGCAAAACACGCATTATAGAAGGGTAGGGGGTTAATGATAACTCCATACGAAGAGGATTTTAGCAAGAATATGTAGCAATAGACCAAACGTTGTTCTAACCTCCATTACCAGACACACGGGACGAAAGCTTTGTAGCAACACGGATCCTCCAAGGCCTTCCGGAAGAGTCCAGGGGAAGTTCCCGGTGATTACATCATTGGTTAAAATAATGTTTGTGATATTTTATATAAGTAACATATCTATAATTGATATGATATGCTGGCAGTTGTTACCAAGATTGTAATTGGCACACAGCTCCACGTAAGATTTTTTTTTTAGGGGATTTTAAATAAAAGAAGATGGTTGGAAAGAATACATTGTGTTATAGAACATGTGCCGTATTATTTAAATCCTATTATAATCCTAAATTGATTAAGTAATATTTTTAAAATATCACCTAAGTGAATATATAAAAACATGTATGTCAGGAGTGTGGAATACTGTTAAAAGAGTAGTTGTCGTGAAAGTAATATATCGCGATAACCTTGTTTTTTAAGTTACATTTTAAATAGATTGAAATTATAACCTACTAAAAATGATTTTAAACAACCTCGAGGGTTAGTGTATTGATGAAAACGATAGCCAAACAATTGGGCTCTGATTAAAACAAAAGTTTTGGGAAATTTCCTCCTTGCATCAGGCAATGATGGAAAAGAAGAGGACAAGTTTTAAAGTAGCAATGCTTGTTTACATTGCATAAGGGGAATGAGTAGGTATGGAGAATTTAATAATACATTTAAAACAAGACAAAAGCATGATACTTTCAAAAAAGTGAGTCGGAACTCTATGATTGCATACTTCAATCCTTAAGAAGAATGTTGTGTACTGTTAGCGTATAAATTTTTTAGGTAGAATACAACAAGGAAAATGAAACTTATTACGATTTGAAAAGCGTTACGCTCCATTATGAAGAGCTCTAGGCAAACCTTGCGATTTTTAAAGAAGACGAGAGACAGTCTAATAAGAGATAGGGTTAGTGATGTGGTATTAGCGACAAACCACGTTTTACAGGAAAGCTCTACTTAGAGGGGAAAGCCGATTTAACTTTTGTCTAAAGGCGTTTGTAATATCAGTGTCGAGGCTGCTGAACTGAGTAGGCAGCAAAGCAACAGGTGAATTCAAAGGCCAAGGTGAGGCCTACGGTACTGCAGATAGCGTAGGGCTTTACATGCACATCAAGTAAGAAGAAGGTTTATATAAAATGACCTAAGTATTTCACTAATGATAGGCCTAAAAACAATAAATTTTAGGTCCAAAACCAAAAAAACTAAGCGACCCAATCAATCGAGGTCAAGGAGCTCCGGTCAAGATCTTTTAAAAATAAAGGACAAAACGGTAATAAGTGATCTAAAATGTGGAACTGAGCATTACTAGAAGCTAATTGTCCATGCGTATGGAAAAAACTTGTAAAGGAAATGTGGACCTTAAGGACACCATTATGCCCAATTGGGGTATTGTTTATGGAGCAAATAAAAAATAAACCAAACTTAAGAAAAACCGTTTCATGAAGTCTGACGATGCGAGTGAGAAGACATGGAAGATATTTTCATAGGCGCCTTATTCCAAGAAGCATGTATCCAGGGAGGTCCCAGTCCAAATAGATAAGAGGTGTCCAGGGAAGGTCCAGTCACAAAAGGAAGAGGTGTCCAGGGAGGTCCAGTCCAAAGCTGGAGGTGTTCCCAGGGAGGGTCCCAGTCCCAAAGCTCGAAGGGTGGTTCCAGGGAGGGTCCAGTCCAAAGCAGATGTGGTCCAGAGAGGTAAATACAGTCTTGAGAAGAAAGTGGAAGTGTTGTTCCCGGCGTGGAATGCAAAAATGTGAAAATAAATGATCCAAAAATAGTGAGTTTTAAGCTTGGATAGTGGTGTCGCAGTGCAAATTGTTGTTTATACCATTTACATGTGTTTGAATTCAGTTGGAAGTTTACTCTAAGGTAAGACTTGAGCCTAATAATAGTAGAATTTCTAAGACTATGACATATCCAAGAGTTAAAGTTGTTTTAGGGAAATATTGTTCTTGACTCGGAGATTGGTATGGTATAAAATACAGGAATAAAACATGTAGTAGTAAAAACCGACAAGTGTCCCAATACTTGGTTTAATTGGCTTGCGTTAAAGTTGAATTTGATTTAAAAGAGTTTAAATAATTTGCAAAGTAGGTCCTAGCTTTCGGATACTAAAGAAAATTTTGTAAATAAAACATAAAAATGTCTTTTTAGCTGTGAGTAGGAAAGGTTCCCATAAAAAATTGACTCTAGAGTTAAAAGAAAAATGCTAAAATCATGTTAATTAAATTCTTTTTTTTTCGTTAGAAGAAATTTCCATGAATCAGTCAAACATAAACTAAAAGACGGTCCATTGATAGGCTAAAAGAAAAAGAAAATAATTGGACCTGTAGACTATCCGACTGATTGGGGTTGTGTTTGTGGTGGGTGATGTGTGTTTTTATTTTGGTTTGGAAATATTTTTGTTATGTTGTGGTTCGTTAATGTGGTTGTGTGGGGTTTCGTGTGTGGTGGGGGGTGGTGGGGTGGGTTTGGTTTGGTGGTGGGGTTGGGTTTTATCTGTAGTGTTTTTAATAACATTGTAAATAGTAGATCAAACCAGATAAATCCTTACGTTTTTTTAAAAAAATATGTTTGGATCCCTGACTCCAGCTTAAATGATTGTAGTTAATAATTGGATCCTCCTTAATCCTCAATGTCCCTCTGCAGATGAGTGTAGAAACTATTGTTGAGGAGAGAAAGTCTTGTTTTACATGTACTTGATATGAAAGATGGGTTTCACTCTAGAATTGAATTAGATCATTGAAAGTAGCTTGTTAACAACTTTCATATACTCATGTTGGTAAATATAAGTACAACAAAACTAACTTTTGGGTTAACGGAGTTCAAGTCCAGGGGAAAGGACTTTCTTTCGCAAAAATATAATGTACAAATGTTTGGTGATATTCCTAATGTAGGGAAATTTATTTTTGATGAACTTTCATAATTGCCAAACATGAATCAGAAAAAAGAACATAATGAAGTTTTAAAACATGCAATGGAAAGAGTGTGTAAAAAATAATGTTATGTTCAATGCTAAAAAATTACAGTATAAGAGTAAGCCAGTGTCAAAATATCTTGGTATGATATTTTCTAAAGAAGGCGTAACTCCAGAGCCTGAACGTGTCAAAAGTTATTGTTGCCGCTTAGGAAAGAGCCGGAAAGTAAAAAAGAATTTGCAGGTGTTGTTGTGTCTAGGTTTGGTAACTAAGTTTGTACATAACATGAGTCGAGTTAACTGAGCCCTTAAGGCAATTGCTAAAAAAGATGTTGATTTTTTGTTGGACAAAAGATCATTCAGAAGACGTTCAAAAAACTTAAGTCTAAGATTGCTGAAGGCAACATCGCTTAAAATCTTTGATCCTAAGAAAGAGTGTGAAATTTTTGTTGATTCACTCCTATTTTTGGGTTTGGAGCATGTCTCCTTCAACAAGGGTATCCGATACTCATTTGCTTCTAAAGCGTTAACCGATACAGAAATAAGGTATCCCTTAATAGATAAGGAGATGGCAGCTATGTGTTTTGCCCTGTCTCAAAGTATCTTAAATTTATTTATGGTCAATAGGTTACTGTTTATACTGATCTTAAGCATTTGGTTTCAATTTGTTTTCAAAAAACAGTGCATAAGGTTTCTAATAGGTTACAAAAGTTTAAACTTAATCTCTACTTAAGGTTATAATATTGAAGTTAAATACTTACCTGGAAA
>NW_025788830.1:0-6820 GCF_021130785.1 Homalodisca vitripennis
TGATTTTTTGGAAACCCTTTGTACAAAGCTCAAATTTTTTCTTTAAAAATTTTTTAAAAGGGATCCGTTTAAATTTCTAGAAAAAAACTGTCTTTTCCATGTAACAAAATTCAAACCCTGACAAACTTCTTTAATTTGTTGTAATAAAACTCGTACATTAGCAATTTTGAAGGTCAGAACGAAAATCCTATGTAAACGGTTTGTTAAATTTAAACCCTTTTTGTTTGTACATTGACTCGCTATACAGTTTCGTAAAGAGTTAAAGCATTTGAAATTTTTTTTCTTACTTGTTTCATTGAAAATTCTTCTTTTTCCAAGCTTAATATAAACATCTGTTTCTCACATTTTCCATAGTTTTTCCCAAAAAACTGAGTTGTTATCACTTATAAAAGTCCTTTTCAAAGTCGCTTGTACTTTGGTTCTCATGTTTGTGTTAAAACAATGTATTCTTTCAAAAAAGGGGCTTCTGATCAAGCAAAAACTCTTTTTCCCCATTTTTCAAAATCATACCTTTTTCCAAATAGAACTTCAAATTTTTCAATGAACAACGTATTCATTTTTAACCCGTAGAGTTGTGAAAAGTTTGTTTTTAAAAAAATTTTCTGGAGCAAGGGGAAAAAACCTTGTGATTTCGTGTAAATTTGTTGGATACCAAGATCGACTTCGAGAATATACCAAATCTTCGTCCCAGTGATTTTTTAAAATTGTTTTTGCCACTCTTTTTTGTATACTTTTAGGATCCCCCCCTTTGATATCACTAAAGGGCAGTTTTTCATAAGACCTACCCATAAAGGTTGTTTGCATCGAGATAGAGAAATATTTTCGGCTTTGTCTTAAAAAATTTTTTAAATATTTGTTTTTTGCTTTCACAAAACGTTTAAAAACCTGAGAAATGCCCCCCGAAGCCTTTTTCAATCATAAAAATACATATTATAATCGTTAATTACTAAAGCTCAATTTTCTTTAAATTTTAACATTGCGTCCCATGCGAGACTGGGACTGTTAGATAGGGCCGGATCGATTTATAACAATTAAGGCAAAGTTTCTGAAATTTTCGAATATATCAGCAAGCAATAAAACATCTTGGATATTGTACAAATCAGAGTAATTTCCAAGATTTTTCTCTTTAATTTGTTCCAAACATTTAAGTAGTGTTGAAAATCTTTCTCAGATATGCCTCATCTGTCAAAAGTGAATAGAAATCTTGAATTCTCAATTCTTCTGTGTAATCAAGTTTTTCAATACTGTCGATAAATTCATAGGGAAATATTCCTTTTCCAGATAGAATTTTAAAAATCTCGTCGTCGTCATTTGGGCTGTCTTTCTATTATCTCATTCAAATTCTTCCATCTTGTATAAAATGATTTGTATGTTTGAAGTCTTCTCTCTTTAGATTTTTAGCTAACTTTTCTATAGACGAGGCCATGAATCTGAACGTGTCTACAAACGAAAACTTGATGAATTTTCTTGCTTATCACCTTCGAATTCATAGCCAATCCAGAATTTAAAAGAATAATTTATATATTTTTCATCGTGTTTGCATCAAATCAACATTTCCATATTGTTTAGCCAATTCTTTTATGTACAAATGAGTATCGAAAATTTGACATATTGTGGCAGAAAACGGGAATATTCTGAGGAAATTTAAATTTAGATTGCAACATGCATGAGCTGCGCCTCGAAACTTGCCGGTTAAATGACAATGACTCTCACTTTATTATAACTCTTATCTTTCCAACATCAGGAGTAAAACCAACTGAATTGACCCAACATCATAAGCAGACCATTCACCAGATATGACAAACGTTTGGAATTTTTATACGAAATTTCTTCTTCTTCTGTCAATTTCATAGGTTTCATGTTCTTAGAATTATATTTTTTCGCTATGTATTTCGATAATTTATTGAGTTCTTCAAAAATTTTGTCGGGACGTTTTTCAAATCTTTCTTCATTTTTTGGCACGATAACATATCGGTTTTGTACATGCGATTGGTCACATTCGACACTAAATATAGAGTAAAACCAAAGGAATGTGCCTCTGAATCTTGGTTGTAGTCGATCTTTGTGGATTTGTTCTTGCATGTCGGAATTTTTCTAATATGCTCTCAAAGTCCATATAAAAATTTCGTACGGATGGTTAAATTTCTTTTGATAATTAGTAAATTTAGTTGTTTTGACCTGGAAATGGCATAATTGGCTTACCCAAAATTCATGAAATTTTTTCAAATTTTCTAAGTGATCTGTTAAATCTCCAGATTTGTAAAAATGGCTTAAACATCTTCTACACAAAAATTTTCTTTCTTTATGTTTAGGGCAACTGCGAAGAAACAACTTTTTAATCGGTTATCAAAACATAATGAGATTTATCATCTTGTTTAACATACAAAAATCAATGTTTTTTTTCAGCGCCCTATTTTTTAGAAATTTTAACGGAACAATGTTAATATTTTTATCAAAACTGTGACTTGAAACAATGTTGGGGATACTTAAACTTGGAATTGTACTTCGTTTTTCAAATTTTGTATATCTTCGGACTTGGATACTCAAAACCTAAAAATTTCTCATTCAAAATTTTTTTCGTTTTTTTTTTCACGTTCACGCCTTTTTTTGGTTTTTTAATAGCACATTTTGAGTAAAAAGCAAAAACATCTTTTTTTTTATTTAACAACTTTTTTTTCTTTGATATTTTTTGGAAAATCGATGTATGACCTGCATCACATTTCTGTTTTTTAAGGGCTAAAAACTTGTTTAAAACTTTTAAATGTCCCCGGGAACCTTTATTTGGTTTATTGTTTGTTCCGATGTTTAATTTTTAAATTTTCTTGTAAAAAGCTTTACTAAAGTTTTTTTGTTTTGATATAAAATACTTTAACATGTTTGGGGTTCCCCTTCATAAATTCTTTTCGTTTTCACTTTCCAAAGAGGATACCCTTCATTTTTTTAACATTTTCTTAAATTTTCTCGTTTTAAACTTTAATTTTTCTGACCGCAAATTGAAAGATTTTGTAAATTGACAGGAATTGTCGTTCAATTTTTTAAAATGAATTGCTTGAAAAGCCCTTATTGGGGTAAAACTTCTACTCAATATATTTGGGTTTTATTTAAAGTTTTTATAAAATTTCTTCGATCTTTCAGACTTTTTTTTTATCTTTATACCATCCCAAAATTTTTCAGCTTTTAATGAATTTTTTTATCTTTAAATAGGCGAGATTTTTTCTTTTCAATTTAAATTTCTCTTTAATTCCTAATTTTAAATTAAAAAATGTTTTCGTGTCGGAAATTTTTTTTTTCCTTCCCATTTCTTAAAAATTTTATTTTAAATTTTCGTAAATTTGTTGTTTTTTTTCGGCTTTTGAATTATAATGGGGAAATAGTTTTTTCTTAAAATTTTTTTTTGCAAAGGGGCATGATTTTTTTCCGCTCCATTTAGAAAAAAAAAATTTATTTAACTAAATGGCTTTAAAACCAACGATTGCCCCTCAGGCGGATACCCCTAGGGAAGACGCAGGCAACGATTATCGTGAGGTCGTCGATAGCAACCTCACTTCTTTAAGATTTTTTTTATTCGTACAATTTGAAACTTTTACAAAGCACAGCTTAAGAAAGTAAAGAAAACAGCTTAGTTTTGGTTTTAAATTTTTTTTCATTCCACAGAGTAAAGTAATGTACCGATCGTTTTTTGGAGACGAACGACTTAGATTCGGTTAATTTTTCATTGATTTTTCTGTTTTTTTTCAGTTCCTTTAGGGGACTTGAACAGTTTTTAATTCTTTTCGGTCGGCTCCGAAAGTGCGCCAGGAAAACCCCTTTATTACACTTTTATATATATTATAATATATAATTTCACGTTGAAATCTCATGTTTTTCCTCCAGTTAAAAATTATCTAAAGAAAAAGAACAAGAAGGGTAATGTACTCAGGGGAGGTAGAGATATAAACTGGACAGAAAGATTTTTTTGGTTTCACTGAGTACAAAGTGTCGGAAATCTAACAAATACTTGTCTCATAAAAAGATCAAGCTGAATCCTCTTGTAGTTGAAAATACTTATTTATCACGCTGAATCTTTACAGGTTTATTTATTCAGTTTTTTGAGATAGGAAAAATAGCACAAAAAATTTTAAAGCTGTACTTTAAAAGATGTAATGGTTGCGGGAAAGTAAGGGATTAAAAAAAAATTTGGGTAAAGAGAGAAGCATTTTTTTTCACTACTATATTTATTGATGTGAATCTTTGGTTTTGCCTCCTAACACATTTAATTATGTTTATACAGAGTGAGTTTTAAGTCCCTTTCCCCCCATTTTTTTTAAACCCTATAGTTAGGAGGTTTAAACTCCGTACATTTCGTTTTTGACCTAAATATCTTGTTTTTTTATGGGTTCATTGACTCTCCACCTCCAAAGGGGGGGCGGTCCACGAGAGAAGCCGAGATTTTTAAATGGGAACATAGGTTGATATGCACATCAAATAAAGGTCTCTGTAAGTAGAATACAAGCCGCAAACCAGATCTCAAAAGGTTATCCTAATGAAAATTACGGGGGTTAAATGTAAAAATATAATGTCTATATCTGCGTTTTATCGCACAACTTTTTTAAAAAGTTCTTTTCAAAACAATTTTTCATTGCTTTTTTATTTTTTAAAAAGAAACTTTATTTTTTTTGTGTTTAATGATTTTAAGGGACACTGGAAGTCCGAGTCTAGGAGTTAACTAAAGGATTTAATAAGAATCGATCATTATTGGGGTCGCCTTGTAAGTATTTTAATTTAAAGAATTGCTTTTAAAAAGGTTTTAGACCCATTTATTTTTATTTCAACAGCGATTCCGGTTTTAAATTGTACGATTCCGATACTAGTAGGTTTTATTTTACCCTTTTTTGTAGTAGATCTCAAACCGTTCCTTTACTTCCTGACAGTATTAGTCTGTTAACAATTCCTCCTTACAGGGGTTGGATTTCGGGTTTTACCTTTCCCTGCGGCCTCGTAATTCTGTTCCGAAATCTTCCACACTGCGTGGTGTACAATTTTAAATTCACGCTTCAATGCCCCCAAAAAAAAATCCAGGGTTCAATGGGGGGCCCGTGCCGGCCATTCTAATGCCCGCTCGTCCTATCCATTCCCACGAAAATGTAATTAAGGTAACCACGAACATTAACATCGTAGTGTGGGGGAGCCCGTCCTGCTGGAACCTTCTTCTTCTCGATTAAACTCCCCACCATTATGGGAATTGTATTTTTTATTAAAAGGATGAATATTTATTTTGGAGCATATTAAATAACTTTCTCCATTAAAAAATTTCCCTCAATAAACAGTGGTCCAATCACGGGGTTTCCAAAAGAGACCTGCCCAAAAATTTACTTTCGGGGGTACTGGGTAATTTCTCTGTAAACTGGGGATTAGAGTTATCCCATATCGGCAGTTGGTCTATTCACTAAACCATTTACGTAAAATGTACTCTCATCACTAAAGCATATTTTTTTTACGGTTGTTGGATTTGCTAAAATTAGTCACCCAATTTTTCACAGAACTGAAATCTTCTGTCCGGGTATCTCCCTTTAATGCTGAGAGCAAATTTGTAGGGAGAAATTTGTGCTTTTTCAGGGTATTTATTGCTTTGCGTTGTGATACCCCGATATTGTTGCATTTGTCTCGAAGGGGTTTGAGGATTTTCCAAAACTGTACAAAAAACCTCAAAATAAAACTTTTTTTCTGACAAAGGAAGGCCAAACGTTTTGCATCAGAACCGCTCCCAGTCTCTCTAAATTTTGTTTTTAACCCCTTTAAATGGGTTTTCTGCAACAGGTTTTGGGATGGTTTTTTTTTAAAATCGTCTCATTGTTTGTTAATTATTCCCAAAACCCCAAAAATAAACACCATGTCAACTTTTTTTTTTAAGAGTGCGAGACTTTTTTTAACTTTAACACATAAAAAAAAAAGGGGCAGTAACCACAGCAATAACAAGGTCAATACTTAATGCCCAAGTAACTGAAACCAACATAACAAGTCTTGGGGAATACCCAGATAACAAAAAACTTTCACTTTTACAACGACACGGGGACTATGTCAAAGATTACATTAAAAAATGCAGACCACAGATTCTGTAAAAAATTATTATTAACAAAATTTCGAATTATCCTTTTTTTAATTTAGATTGAGCACCGTTTCCGGCGTTAAAATCAATGTTAAACGACACATACATGACCGACTTTTTATTAAAAACCTTTAGTTAACTCCTAGATCTCGGACTTCCATGATCCCTTTAAAATCATTACACACAACAAAAAAAAGTTTCTTAAAGAATAAACAGCAAAGAAAAATTTTTGAAATAACTTTTAAAAAGTTGCGCGTAAAAAAGAGATAATGCACATTTCTTTTTGTACATTTAACACCCTTAATTTTCATTAGGATGAACCTTTTTTAGGTCCGGTTGCGGCAAATTTTATTTTACTTACAGAGCCCCCTTTTTTTTTGATGTGCATACAACCTATGGTTAAATTTTTAAAAATCTCGGCTTACTCCTCGGGACCGTCCCCCCCTTTGGGGGTGGAGAGTCAAAGAACCCATGAAAAACAAAATATTTAGGTCTAAAGAATATTACGGAGTTTAAACCTCCTAACTTAACGGTTTAAAAAAAAAAAAAGGGGGGAAGGGACTTAAAACCTCCCCTTTGATAAAATTTGTTACATATATTTTTTAGGTCTTTTTATTTACCATTCTGTTCAACGAGATTCATAAAAATTTTAAATAGGTTTAAAAATTTTTTTTTAATTACGCTTAAAAGTATTTAAAACACAATATTTGTTCATCTTATTGTTATTAAAAAGTC
>NW_025788831.1:0-9524 GCF_021130785.1 Homalodisca vitripennis
AGATCTACTATCGATGCAATCCTTGACCTGGAAAGTGAACTTGTACGACAACCTAGATGTGGTTGGGGAACAACTACTGTGCATATTTTATGACATGACCAAGGCCTTTGACCTGCTGTCACACCCTACACTGTTTAAAAAGTTGGTAACATTAGGAATTAAGGGTGCACCACTACATTGGATCATCTCATATCTGAAAGATAGAAGACAGGTTGTAAATATCAGACATTCAAGTCAAGATGGACTCACGAGACACTTCTGCTCTGCTGTCTCACCTGCTATTAACACAGGGGTGCCACAAGGCTCAAATTTGGGCCCTGTGATGTTCCTCCTTTATGTGAATGACGGGGGGTGAAGTTGTTCGCGTCCGTAGCTTGCTACACGTGCTCCTGGGTAACGCTAAACGAACAGCAATTTTTGGTAGCTGGACTGTCACTCTTGTGACTCCCAGTTATGGCAGCTATCGAAGACAAAACAAACGGTCCTTCTCAGGGCCAAACAAATACTGATTTTTTAAATATTGGCTCTCTTTTAAATATATGTTATTTTAACGCCGAGGGTCTGAGCAGATCTAAATGTGAGTGCCTAAGCAAAATTATGATAAAGAACAACGTCGATGTCCTAGCACTCCAGGAGACTCACATTGAGAATTCTAACACCTGTGCAAGAGGCAATATCCCTGGATATACACTTGTAGAAGCCATTGGCCACAGAAAATACGGAGTGGCAACTTATGTTAGCAGGGCATCGATGATGTGTCCCGATTTACAAGAGCTGTGATGACGATATTTTTGTACTGGTGGTGAAAGTGTCAGAAACAACTATAGTAAATGTCTACAAACCACCTAATAGACAATGGTCTGACACAGTACTTCCATATTTGGACACCCCGTCCTTTACATTGGGGACTTTAATAGTCATCACAGCTCGTGGGGATACTCATCGGATGACGACAATGGTACGAGTTTAACTAGTTGGGCTGAAAATAACAACTTAATATTAATACATGATGCCAAAGACGCCCACACTTTTTATTCAGCCCGCTGGCGTCGTGGTTATACTCTAGACCTATGTTTTTGCTCTTGTGACCGCTCTCTTAAGCCTTTAGCAGTTGGGAGGAAAGTTCTTGGTGCCTTTCCTCATTCTCAGCATAGGCCTGTGCTTATTTCAGTCGGAATCAAGATTCCTCTTGTAAGATCCTTCCCTCGGCCTCGCTGGAATTTTAACAAAGCTGATTGGAAAGCCTTTACATCTAGACTTGATGATGGCATCAGGTTCATCCCCCTACGATAAGAAACTATGACCGGTTCACAAAGCTAGTCCTGGCTATGCTAAACTGTGCATTCCACGAGGATTCGAAAGAGCTATGTGCCAGGTTGGAGTCAAGAGTGTGAGGACCTTTACAGTGAGTTCAATGACACCGGGAACACAGATACAGCTGATCGGCTGCTACAATCTCTTGACAAAGAAAAGAAGAGAAAGTGGGTACACACAATGGAAAATCTTAACTTCACCCATAGTAGCCGTAAAGCTTGGTCCCTCTTGAGATAGCTCTCTACCGGCAAGCCTTCGACGAACAGTTCTTTGTCACATCCGAAACCCTGTGCAATAGCAAAGCGTATTGTTGCTTTGTCCAAGTCAGTTCGCCACCCATCTGACAAGCTGGTTAACTACAAGTTAAACGAATTTAAAAGCAGTCGGCAAGCTCCGTTGGAAATATCGAGAGCATTTGAACTTGATGAAATTGAAGTGGCCATCTCCGCTCTGTCAGTTGGGAAGGCAGCCGGTATCGATAACGTCTTCCCAGAATTCCTAAAGTACTCAGGAATCAAAGTTAAATACTGGCTTCTTACAGTGTTCAACGAAATACTGGCTACAGGTAACCTGCCTGCAGCATTTTAAAAGATCTAAAATAATCGCAGTTTTGAAGCCCAACAAAGACCCAGAGCGTATTGAGAGCTATAGGCCCATAGCCCTTTTGAGTGTGTGTTATAAGCTGCTGGAGAGGTTGATCTATAATAGAATATTTCCCATTCTCAATGCCAGCATTCCTATAGATCAAGCTGGCTTTAGACCTGGTCGTAACTGCTGTGACCAGGTGCTTGCGCTAACAACTTTTATTGAGAATGGTTTTGAAAGGAGAGCAAAAACCTCTACAGCCTTTATAGACCTTACTGCAGCTTACGACACTGTCTGCAGAAAAGGCCTTTTAGTAAAAGCTCTATAATCTAATTCCTTGCCCTTTCCTTCTGCGGCTTCTTAATTCAATGATTAGCGACAGGCTTATAAAAGTATGCCTTGGCCGTGAGGAAAGTTCTTTCAGGCAACTTAAAAACGGCCTTCCACAGGGCTCAGTACTTGCTCCTTTGTTGTTCAACGTGTACTCTGCCGACATCCCAACAACGTTATCCAGAAAGTTTATTTATGCGGATGATATTGCCTTAGCCTACCAACATAATGACATAAAGAAAACAGAACAGGCACTCACTGATGATCTTTCAGTCCTCGCAGATTATTTTAGAGCCCGGAAGCTAAATCCAAATCCTAATAAAACTGAAGTATCATGTTTCCACCTAAATAATAGACTGGCGAACTACAAGTTAAATATAACTCTTGATGGTGTCAAATTGAAACATAATGAACATCCGCAGTATCTGGGAGTTACCTTAGACCGATCTCTCACTTTTAAAAGTCACCTTCAAAAGACAGCAGCAAAGCTGAAAACAAGGGCTAATATAGTACAGCATCTTGCTGGATCAACTTGGGGAGCCAACGCTAAAGTACTGCGTACCACTTCTTTGTCCCTTGTGTACTCCGCTGCTGAATATTGTGCTCCTGTGTGGCTTAATAGTGCACGTGCGAGAGGTCGATGTCGTTCTTAATAGGGCCATGAGGACAATTACTGGAACTCTCATGGCAACACCAAACACCTTGGCTCCCAGTGCTGAGCAATATAGCACCACCTGAGATTAGACGCAAAGAGGCTCTTCTGAGAGAGTTCAATAAGATCGTGTCCAATCCCGAATTGCCCGTTACGCGCGACCTTCCTCAGCAAGATACCGGCTCAAAAACACGCAAGCCATCACTACGAACAGCATCCCAGTTGATAGAGGAGAACTTTACGCCTAATGCTAACTGGGCGTCATCCTGGGAATCATTCGATGGACGGAACAAGTTCTTGATATCCGATCCTACGAAAGCAGCGGGTGACTTGGAAATTCCTCGAAAGGAATGGGTTTTATTGAATCGTTTTCGAACTGGGGTTGGGAGAAGCAATCACTGGAAATTCAAGTGGGGTATTACTGACGACCAGACGTGTGATTGTGGCGCAAACTCTCAGACAATTGAGCACATTGTAAACGACTGCCCTTTGCGATTGTTTTCTGGTGGTCTGGCTGGTCTGAGTGGTTTAGAGGATGGGTCTCTAAAACTGGCTCAGTAATTTGGATTTAGCTTTGTGACGGGAGATTTTAATATTATTTTTAATTTATGACTCAAAAAACTTTGTTCTTACGTACTTTTTAATAATTGTAATTTTAAATTTATTTATTTATGGATAGCTGCCTTTGTCCCCCATACGATATATATATATATGTGAATGACTTGCCAGAATCTGTCGCCACCGGTGAAATATGGATGTTTGCAGACGGCGTCAGTCACTTGATTCATGATAAAGACATGGGGCTTCTTCAAAACAAAGCACAAGATGGATTAAATGAAGTATAGTAGAGAATTTATAGCATGACCGGTGACTTCGAGATGCGCCGTAGGCAAAGACGGAACTAAAATGGTGGGGGGTGGAGCGGCTCAGTCTCTTGCCGTATTTAGCCTTGTGAACTTCGGTCTCCAGTCTTCTATACGTGCCGCCCAAAAAACATTCGCTTGTGCCAATCCACAAGTTGTAATACAATTTGTGAATTAATTGCGTTGTGCTCATTACGTTTTAAGTAAAGAGTTTGAGATGGATCATAATGTAAAAAGTAAAATTGGAGGTAGAAAGGTTATACACGGCCAAGCAATAGAAGTGTTTCCCCATTTTATGGAACGGGAAGCAGAAACCAACACACTTCTAAATTTGAAGAAAGTTCAACAGCGTGTCGTAGAGGCAACTGGAATTTCTAAAAGTACGCTGAGACGAATTTTGAAGGAGGAAAAAAAAATAAGTCCAAGAAAACGCAAACATACTAAAAGTAATCTGGACAATTTTGATTTGGGTGTAGTTCGAAGAACAATAAATAATTTTCATCGACAACGGGGTTTTGTTATGTTAACTATTGCGTGTGGATCGTTGGCGTTATTGTTATTTTAAGTATACATCATTAAATTAACTTGATACAAGTTGGTAGATAAAACTGAGTTTTTTCTTATTCTACTGTGTATATTGACAAATTAGTTTAACCAGTTTTATATTAATTTTTAATTTAGCAGCTAGGCTATGTCAGTTGAAAATTTTGTAGTGTATAATTGTATCTAATATCGTAAATCCTGAAGCTTACACGGTTAGTATATGATAAATTGAATTTTAATGGCTAACAAAGCGTAACAATTACAATTCTGAACTGTTGTCGTCGTTGGAGATCAAGAATAATATAAATTCCTACCCTTTCCCAATTTATGAGAACCCTTTCTTACCACCAGGTATCTCTACTGCGAACTCATTAAGAAGGGTGAGCTATGAACACAATTTCGGCAGAACATAGTCATTGTTAAGATCACGTACATCCGGTCCCAATATTTCCAAGATTTCCTGTATTGAATTCCCATCATAAAAGTCCGTCGCCGTAACTTCAAAAGAGTCTAGAAGTGTTCAAATATTCTCAAGGTCTCCTATATTAAATTGCTCATCATAAAAGACCACCGTGGTAAGAACATAAGGGTCTAGAAATGTTGGCAAACACTACAATATTCGGCTCCCGCCACTACTATGAGCCGGGAGCCGAAAACTCTCAGTAGGGTTAGTAGCACCGTATTCACTCCCCTACTTTAGATTGTGCCCCCACGCGCTCAACTCCTCCACTCCTCACGCGCATCCCACCGGTCATGCTATAACTTCCCTAGAGTAAGTAAATGGTGCAAGCAGAACAAACTGTTACTAAACAGAGGAAAAACCAAGGCATTAAAATTTCACAACCGAAAAGAATTAGACTGCGACCACTTACTTCGTTTAGAAGGATCAGGTATATGCATAGACAGAAGTATAAACTATCTGCGCATAACTATTGCCGATGACTTGAGATGGCAACACCACATCGAGCAAATGTCAACTAAATTGTCAGATGTATGCTTCATGGTCCGTCGTCTCCAGCCCTTAGTGGAAAAAGATATTCTAATGAAGGTTTACTTTGGATGTTTTCACAGCACTGTGAACTATGGCATCTTATTCTGGGGAAACAGTCCATCATTCCAACGGGTATTCCTCCTTCAAAAGAGAATTATAAGAACAATAGGTAAGTTGCCATATCTGACCCACTGCAAGCCTTTGTTTACTGAATTAAAAGTTCTTACAGTACCGGCACAATTCATTCTTGAATCTGCACTAATAGTTTGAAGAAAGCATGAAATATTCCGAAAAAATTTAGAAATCCAAAAATATGCTACCAGACAAAAAGTTAATATATATGTTCCTCAAGTTAAATCCAGCTTAGCAAAGGAGAGTCCTAGGTTCATGAGTGGAAAAGTTTACAACAAAGTGCTAGCTGAAATCAAGAAAATTGAAAATTATGACAAATTCAAGATTAAATTCAAAGAATATCTGCTGGAACGGCCTGTAGAAGAATACTTAGAATCGTGAAGAGGCCCATTTCAATATGACGACCACGGCACAGAAGTGCTTCTAGTGGGATATCACCAAGTATCAATTAAGTAAGAAGTCTAAAGGACGCAACACATTTCTGATTGAAGTCTAAAGGACGCAACACATTCCTGATTGAAGTCTAAAGGACACAACACAATCCTGATTGAAGTCTAAAGGACGCAACACATTCCTGATTGAAGTCTAAAGGGCACAACACATTCCTGATTGAAGTCTAAAGGGCGCAATAAATTCCTGATTGAAGTCTAAAGGGCTCAACACATTCCTGATTGAAATCTAAAGGGTGCAACACATTCCTGATTGAAGTCTAAAGGGCGCAGCACATTCCGGATTAGGGGCTAAATGATGACAAACATTCTAGTTTCGACGCTAAACGACGTAATATGTTCCCCATTCGACAACAAAGACGCGACATATCCCTAATTGGATGCTATAAGAAGCATTTCGTTCCTTTCGGAGGCAACGTCGCGGCATATTACTGATGGTATAGGACGCATCTCATTTCCGTTCGAAGGCTAAGACGTGACATATTCTTGATCTGATGCTACAGGACGCATCTCATTCCCGTTTGAGGCTAAGACGTAAGATATCCCTGATCGGATGTTATAGGACGCATCTCATTCCCGTTTGAGGCTAAGACGTGACATATTCTTGATCTGATGCTACAGGACGCATATCATTCCCATTTGAGGCTAAGACGTGAGATATCCCTGATCGGATGTTATAGGACGCATCTCATTCCCGTTAGAGGCTAAGACGTAAGATATCCCTGATCGGATGTTATAGGACGCATTTCATTTCCGTTCGAAGGCTAAGACGTGACATATTCCTGATATGATGCTATAGAACGCATCTCATTCCCGTTCTGACGCTAAATGATACAACACATTCCTGATAGCACGGGAAAGGTCACGGTAATGATTTGTGGTTCTAAGACGTTTTCAATTTAGCAGCAACAATTACAAAATACAGTTTGTCAAAATACCGTTTATATTTTATGAAGTATGATGCTACAGGACGCATATCATTCCTGTATGGAGGCTAAAACGTAAGATATCCCTGATCGGATGTTATAGAACGCATCTCATTCCCGTTTGAGGCTAAGACGTAAGATATCGAAAACGAATTAATGAACCCAAACAATTCAAATCTCGATTAAGACACTTTTTGTTGTCAAAGGCATATTACTCCGTTGATGAGTTTACGATGGGCCGCTGGGATGAAAATTAATATTTTATTATTATTATTCTATTTATCCTTTTCTGATATCCAAAACATGCAAAGTACAGTATATTGTTAGGTTCACACATGAGTATGTGGAATTAACTGTGCCTATGTTAAGATAGGTTTTACTTTATAGATTTTTAAATCCAAATGTTGAAATGACGCTTGCAATGCAATTTTGTTAATTGTTTTACTGCAATAAAGAATTATTATTATTATTATATCCCTGATCGGATTTTATAGGACGCATTTCATTTCCGTTCGAAGGCTAAGACGTGACATATTCCTGATATGATGCTACAGGACGCATATCATTCCCGTTTGAGGCTAAGGCGTAAGATATCCCTGATCGGATGTTATAGGAAGCATATCATTCCCGTTTGAGGCTAAGACGTAAGATATCCCTGATCGGATGTTATAGGACGCATTTCATTCCCGTTTGAGGCTAAGACGTAAGATATCCCTGATCGGATGTTATAGGACGCATTTCATTTCCGTTCGAAGGCTAAGACGTGACATATTCCTGATATGATGCTACAGGACGCATATCATTCCTGTATGGAGGCTAAGACGTATGATATCCCTGATCGGATGTTATAGGACGCATCTCATTCCCGTTTGAGGCCTCGGATGTTATAGGACGCATCACATTCCCGTTTGAGGCTAAGACGTAAGATATCCCTGATCGGATGTTATAGGACGCATTTTATTTCCGTTCGAAGGCTAAGATGTGATATATTCCTGATATGATGCTACAGGACGCATATCATTCCTGTATGGAGGCTAAGACGTAAGATATCCCTGATCGGATGTTATAGGACGCATCTCATTCCCGTTTGAGGCCTCGGATGTTATAGGACGCATCACATTCCCGTTTGAGGCTAAGACGTAAGATATCCCTGATCGGATGTTATAGGACGCATCACATTCCCGTTTGAGGCTAAGACGTAAGATATCCCTGATCGGATGTTATAGGACGCATTTTATTTCCGTTCGAAGGCTAAGATGTGATATATTCCTGATATGATGCTACAGGACGCATATCATTCCTGTATGGAGGCTAAGACGTAAGATATCCCTGATCGGATGTTATAGGACGCATCTCATTCCCGTTTGAGGCTAAGACGTAAGATATCCCTGATCGGATGTTATAGGACGCATTTCATTTCCGTTCGAAGGCTAAGACGTGACATATTCCTGATATGATGCTATAGAACGCATCTCATTCCCGTTCTGACGCTAAATGATACAACACATTCCTGATAGCAGGGGAAAGGTCACGGTAATGATTTGTGGTTCTAAGACGTTTTCAATTTAGCAGCAACAATTACAAAATACAGTTTGTCAAAATACCGTTTATATATATATATATATATATATATATATATATCTTATATATATAAAAATCTTGAGTCACGATGTATGTTGCCAATAAACTCCAAAACGACTGAACCAATTTCAATCAAATTTCACATGTATCCGTAATTTAGTCTAACTTAGAAGATAGGATAGTTATTATCTGAATTATTCGCTTATGTCGTGAATATAAACGAATAAAATGAAGAAAAAGTTTTCAAAGCGCCTGCACATTATAACCTGCAATTACGAGATAGATACGTATATTAAACAGTGAAACACTATTTGAAGGCGCTAAGTTATGATGTATAATTGTCTAAACTAAATTTTTTGGTTGAACTTAAAGGTTGAGTGGTAGACCACTTTGTAATAAAATACATTATGCATGTACAATACATTTTTGACATATTTTCTTGATCGTGACATCAAGGTAAAATCTACATCGGGGTTGGAAATATAATTTACTTCAACCAGAAATGCTCATACGCGGGCAAAACTTACGAAAAGCGTGCGAAGCCGCGGGAAACAGCTAGTATATATATATATATATATATATATATATATATATAAACAGAGCTATTTTTTTTAAAGAAGAATGTTATGTTTCTCATCAACACCTGTTTAATTTCTTTCAGAGTTTTCAAACTTTTACTAATTATTAAAGAAGCAAAAAGAATTAATTTGCTGATTATTTACAAAGTCCTATATACCTAGTGTTTACATTTTCTGATCACATGGTGAATTGAACCCAGCAGAGAGGTTTTGAAACGTGTGTTTCAGCCATTATTGCATTTTTATTCTTTTTTGGAGAATGTTACGAAATATGTGCTTACAGATTCCATCGACCCATTTCGAATTCAGTCATACGTAAGGTAAGTTATAATAATATGACACAATTATTCTCATTACAATAAGATATATGTATGTTAATTTGTAGGATTTGTACGTGAAGAGACGCGCAGCGTGGGAATTCATATTTAAGGCAAAACGCGTAGCAGCTTAACGCGTTGAATACAAAGTGGTATAATAAAAGTCTTTCATGTTTCTACATCCATTTAATACAGAAACACCTGTACTTTAAATTAAAACCAATACAGAAAACACTTGCACTTTAAAACAATATAACACAAGA
>NW_025788832.1:0-21059 GCF_021130785.1 Homalodisca vitripennis
ATTATATATCCGAACATTAATTTTTTACATTTTTCAACAACGAGATTCAATTTTCATTCACAGTAACCACAGACCATTTTACGCGTTCTTTCACTTCATAACAGAATTTTTGTTCCTAGTCCTCGTTTAAAGCCCTTTAATTCAACATCATCTCAACTATATTTATCATATAATTTTCTCAAAAATACCATACTTTATAAAAAAAATCCAAGACCTTGCACTCTTAGTACGTAACAAAAAATTTAGTCAATAAAAAAAAAATGGTTAGTAGATGCTGGGCGAGATGGATTTTGTCAGTAATTTTTCCTCAATCTACACCTAGATATGCGTTTTATGTATTAAATTTCTGTTTATATTTTAGTGTATTACATAACATGTTAGTCTGATTGTTTGGGGAGTTTTATCACAAACGTTTTGACTGCAGGCCAACGAGTACGTGTAGTGCGTGCATGTGTGGTGTGCGGTTGGTGCGTGATTGGTGGTGTGTGTGTGTTTGTAGTGTGTGTTGGCGTGGGTGTGCAGTGTGTGGTTCCAAGTCTCTTCTCTACTTATATCGGCTAATTTTTAATTAAGTCTTTCTGATTGCTCTTTTTTATGTAAGTTACAAGTTTTTATAAATTACATTTTTAAGTCTTCAAATTATATTTTCTAAATAAGTATATACCTTTCAAATTTTAGATTTATTTTATATAACTGAATTTAGATGCAAGTAATTCCATGCTCAATGGCCTGGTATGGTTTATTTTTAGAGGTTAAATCTTCATTTCTCATTTGTTAATGAAAATGTTTTTATTAATGGACAATTCATTTCCTTATTTTAATTTAAGTTTTTTGTGTGTTTATTGGTAGTGCACGACTGAGGAACTCGTTTCCCCCAACACACAGGCTGATGCCCCATGTGGGGATAATTTCCTATAAGTTTTTTGTTATTTATTATATTTAACTCTGTACAATAAAATTTGGAAATATATCAATCAATCAATCAATCAAAGCGCCGCTGAGACCTAACCAATTTTCGATATTCCAATGCTGGGATTTGTCGGAAGCTTCTACTAATATAAGAACACGTAACAGCGAGAGTTAGCTCCAGGGATTTTATACCAATTTTCCATTGCAGTAAGGTGTTATTGTGTAATTGCCCTTTTATCATTTCGCTCCTGTTAAAATCTCTGGGCACATTAATGCGCAATAGGATAAATAAAACTTGTACAACAGGTCAAAACTAAAGAGGTATAAACATGGCGGATAGATTAAAAATAAAATCTCACTTCAGCCTATATTCTTCAAAATAAAAAAGGAATCAGCAAATTTTTTTCAACAGGAACAATTTTTAAATGGCTTTAAATTTTTAAATAAAAGATTCCTGAACAGCATAAAATTTTTTACTATTTTGGAGTTGGTCACAGTGTGTGAGTCAGTAGGAAAAAGTTAAAAATTTATGTTAGTTTACATTAGAGGTTGTTCAACTGGGCAGCTGAATTTTTGCATGTTTTTATTATTTAATCAAGCTGAAGGTTTATTTCCAAGGTAATAGACTTATTAAGCCATTAAGAATTTAGTACTGAACTCCACTGTGGAAACATACTCAAAATGGAAATGAATTTTGAACAAAGTGAAGTAGGCTTATAATTAGTATCTTGAGGCGCATATTTCTTCCCAATTTGCCACCTTGAACATCCTTGAACACGTTTCCTGCTGTTCATGTATCTCTATGTTATTACTTACTTGTAATTGAACTTAACTCCTCAATTCACCAAAGGGAAAATTGTCATAGATGACCCCAAACTTTATACAGATGATTATAAAATGTAAAGATCGAATCTACGTAATGACGATTTGAAATTTAATAGTAAGTGAATATAAAACAACCCCATAACTGTACCGTTAAAATCTTGGTCTTTTTTATTGGACAATGTATTTATAGACAAAGGGCCATTCGAAAAAAATCTAGTTGGAAAAAATCTCGTTTTAAAATCAACTTTTCAATACTTTTTCAAAATACATTATATCAATCTCTTAAATTTTTTGAATTGGTATTTTTTGCACTTCTTAAACACAACATTTTTTATTTCAAAGTTAAACTTTTATTACTTTGGGACAATTTTATATCGAGATTTCGTCGTACAATTTTGGGATAAATCATCATAAATACTGTAATAAACTATTGGGTATTTGTACTTAGCCGTCCGACTTTCTTTAGTTACCAAACACATCACCGGTCAATGTTTCCCAAAACCAAATTTATAATTACAAAGGGTGTGTTTCACAAATAGTAATCTCAATATGAACGGTTCTTAATTTAGTTTAATTATTTCCGTCATGGAATTCTAAATTTTTGATACAGGTTTTACTTAACACACATACCAATATATCGGCCAATAGTACAATGGTTTTTAAATAGCACAAATTAACAACAAACTTAAAAAATCAGTACGTTTCACCTACATAATTGTTAAGACTTATAGCATAATAAAGGGATACACCAATGCCCGTTTTAACCCAGCATAAAAGTAAAAAAATATCACACAGGCAGACACTAAACCGTAATGTTTTTCCATGACAATAAAAACAGTGTTGTTTTGTAATGAAGGTTTTGCAAGACGGCTTGGACGTGACCTGATTGTTAATACCCAAACTAGGAACACAGGAGTTTCCCTTCTTTCATCATTATCCTCCATGGTTAATTTGGGAATCGTTAGAATTTTTATCTATTACCAACCAGGATTATCCTAAGAAGGGGAATGATCATTTATATTATCTGCACATTTCAGAGAAACCCCCAATTGAGAAAATAAATTTCCATCCCGTTATTGTTTAAAACCCACTATCTTCTATTGCTAAATTGTGAGTTCCTAAAGATTTATTCTGGGACGAAGGAGGATTCAAATTTAAAATAATGTGTAAAACATATTAGTCACTATCCATCTCACTAATCTGACGGTAACTTACCTGTAATGTTCCTCATTAGTTGATTTTTAAGTTTGGCGTAGCTAAAATCAATTTAAATATTATGAAAAAAAAACTATTGATTGTTAAAATTTAATCCATTTTATTTAAACCTCTTCATTTAACGCTCTATTTCTAAAATTTTAAGGTCACGCATTTTAATACTTTCTGATGGTAAATAAATTTTTAAAAATTTTTAACGAAAAAACATAGAGATTTTTGCATTTCAACATAAAATTACGCCGTGGGTATTTCAGTATTCGTAAAAGTGGTGATATCTAAAAATAGTGTAGATGTCCAATAAACAGTGATTTTAAGTTATAATGATGATGATAGTTAATTTTATTTTGATTACACTTTTTTTTCTAAGGAAGGACATGAGTATTTATATTTGGATAATGAAACCCAATCATTTTCAACACCAAAATGCAATAATCTTGAAAGGACTAACTTGCAGTTCGTTAGTAGATAAACAGAAATATCCTATAACGGGTTATTGGATATAGGCTGCAACCACACGAGAATGCACGCAGAGAAAAGGGACATAACGTAACAGTCCCAGCAGTTTAAACCACTGAACAATGCAATATGGGTAAATTATTGCGGCTGAGCCCAAACTATCAGCTCTTGTGTAGCAGCTACTTGGGATTTAGTACTAGAAATACCTTAAACCCTGAATTATGCATCTTCACCTATATGACTATCCCGTAATAGTTTAAAATATATCACATTATAACTTTTAAACATAACCTAGAATTTAAATGTGATAATTGAAGTAGACAATAAAAATAAGAGTTCTTCATAGATATTACATTGTGCACGAAAAGTTAAACAAATACATTTTTTTGAACGTTTAGTCAAAGAACTTTCCATACAACCTGTCAATTGTAAGTTATTCATGTATATGTGAGTGTGTGTTGTGGTGTGTGTGGTGTGTGTGGTGTGTTGTGTGTTTGGGCTCGCGCGCGCGCGCGTGTTGTGTGTTTGTGTCAGCAACCCATTGTGTTCGAAAATATGCTGTCCCTTAGAGTGTTAATGTTAAACTGTTTACAGAGGCCCGGCAAAAGTTAAAATAGGGGCAATATTAGAAAAAAATTCTACCTTTTCATTGTATCCGCATTGTACTTATTTTCCTCCTTGGACTAACAAAGGGTCTAATGTTTAAAAAGTTTCCCCACATCTCTAGAGCTTTGCATCAAGATTTCTTTCCCTTATATAGAAAACATACAGGGCCAAAGTGATTAATCTTAAATTTATAGCAGATTTGCTTTACGGATATTTTAAAACTATAAGCAATCGCTTTTTTTTGTTATTTAAAGTATATGAAACGGCACTTGCAGTAACACTTAAATGTTGTTGACTTAACTGCGGGTTTTTATACAACTCATTAATTATTCAATAGTTTATATAAAGTCTTATTTTATTCCTCCAAACTACAAAATTTAGAAGAGGTTACGGGGCATCTGAACAATTTTTCTACCGCTTGGACAAAAACAACACAGCTTACTAAAATTGTAAAGTAATCTATACCGTATTGGGGATTCAGTAATGCTATAAGTTTTGTGAGTTTTAATAACAATGCTCTGGACAGTAAAAACCTCTTTTAAATATAAAAATCAACAATATTTCTTTTGTAACACTTTTGATCATACTTTTTATTATATTTTTAACTATTACTCACGCAATTTAAGATTGGATAGCTGACACGTACAACCATGGGGAAAAAAGCAATATAAAATTTTAAACGTGTAAACAAACTTTTAATGAAACCTTAATTTTAAATCTAACGCGAGAGAGTTACAATACAGTTCCAGTAATACTTAATAATACCATTTAAAGTACTTTAAAAGCACTTAAATATAAACCTTTAAACACCAATAAGCACTTAATATTAAAACCCAATCCTTAAAACATGGAGTGCGATCTTACGGTTACAAAGCTACCCTTTCTTTTTTTAAATGTCTCATTTAAATTTCCTGCGTTTCCAATGACTATAAATAATATTAAAGATATCCCCTATATACTAAACATAATTCATACACATAACATTTCCGAACGCGCCA
Source organism: Homalodisca vitripennis (assembly GCF_021130785.1). Taxonomy (NCBI): domain Eukaryota; kingdom Metazoa; phylum Arthropoda; class Insecta; order Hemiptera; family Cicadellidae; genus Homalodisca; species Homalodisca vitripennis. The sequence goes on from NW_025788832.1 coordinate 5,010, forward strand.
CATAAATTTTCGGCACCTCATAATAATAAGGATGTATGAGTCATTTGCTTCAATCTGGTCCCCTTAAAAACGTATGTAAAATCTCCATTTTTACATTATAAAGGTCCACCAGGTACTTCTTAAAAACCAATTTGTTGTCTGTATATATGCATACTTCTCTGGTTGACCTATCCGTCTGTGGGAATAACCCGTTTTGGGAACATCCTAGTGATTTCACTCCTGAGTAAAAAAATTCTATCTTGTCCCAATGGTGATGTCTAAATATTGATTTGTGTGAAACACAACGTCAAAGAGCTTATGCGCCTAGTCGTTAACATTAAACACACTGTAATAGAATATTATGTGGTATTACGAGTAACATATCAGTGCCATCGAAATCTTTAGGGTTACTTGTTGTATTCTTAATACCCCCCGGTTTTATAAGTTTACACATCTCTAACTCTGATATTACAATTTATCTTATGTTTATGTATTTATATTTCATAAATAATTACTTAAACCTCCGTAAAATTTTATTTGTTACAAAATCTTTTTTTTATGTAAAATAAAATCAAACTAATGTACAGCTCTTCATTAATGACGATTATAACTATACAGGAAGGAAACACTCTCATATTTATACTTTCAATAATTATTTAATGCATTAAAGACAGATCCGGGAAAAGAATTATATTGAAAGAAATTCATAAGTAGGTTTTGTGGGCTGGATATAAAAAGACTAAAGACTCATGGAATATATCGGTATTTATCCTCTTAAAAACTTCTTAAAAGTAAAATTCATTAGGAACTAATTAAATAAGAACCCTTTTATAAATGCCACTTAAAGAGAAGTACTATTTAAAAAATTAGGAGATTGGTTGTAAGTACTTTATGTGTGTACGGAACATTAACGAATACATTTTAATACATTTAAATTAGCCCAGGAATGTACAATAGCAATAAAGATTTCCCAAGTTCATTTAAAAAAATAGTTACGAAGCATTTCGACACTTATCTTAAAAGGCTGAATATTTAAACTAAGCAAAAAAACTAAAAGCAATAGAGTATATACGTGTTTAACGATGAATTACGAGTATCTATAACGTTCTCGTAACATTTTTTTAATCCGCTCAGTAACGGAGCTAAGAACATTGTATCCTTTGGTGTAGTAACAGGCCAAATACACCAATTGTACTACATGTATTTTAGTTATATTACTGATATTAAGCAAAACTATAAGAGTCCTAATAATTTTTCAAAATACCCCTCTGGATACATAATAATATACTCCGAAAGCAAACTAAGATCCTAATATCTCAGCATGTGTTAGGAGTTTATGTTTCCCAAAAGTGGTATGCTGAAAATATAAAAATTTACAAAATGTTGAACTCAAGGTTGAATGATATAAAGAAATTATCATTAAAAACAACAGTGGCAATAGAAAAATTAAAGAAAATACAAGAATTTTACATTGCTCCTCGTGGAACGAAACTTTATTTAACCACCTTTAAAAAAAGTCATGACACAATATTTAAAGCATGTTTAAATAACCCTTTTTATATACAAAGGAAAGAAGATTTGATTTAAATTAATTATTTTGATTACATCTTTCTGCAATGTATCTCAAAGCTTCATCTATTAAAAAAATTAAGGGTTTAACTTAACAATTAATAGAGCATACTTTATTTTACTATAAAGTAATTTACTTTTGGGCTTATTAAAATATACCCGCGTTTTTTTAATAGGAAAATGTATGTAGCTGTTATATAAAGAAATATAATTTTTTGCCCATGACAAAAAGTTGCGTTTAAAAATTTTGCTTCAAAAACGAAGTAACATTAAAATATGTTGGGGTTACGTTTTCCAAAACAGCAAGATTAGTATAAAACAGCTGTAGATGGGAAAAAAATGATACTTTAACTGGTATTTTTGTTGGTTATTCTTCACCACGCATTCATGCAATCTCTTATGTTATGTCTTTCTTACAACAGCATAACAAATTTTCCCTTGCCACCCCAAGGCAATTTTTTGGGCCTATTTCATAACTACTTTTGTGGAAATCATATATATCCCCCGGTAGGAAGTGAGAAAAGAAATTCCCAGCAACGTCCCAAGCGAAGTCAATGTAGAGTTATATGAATAAGTAACGTATTTAAGTTATAACAATAATATACTGTAAGGAGTAAGTTTAGTCAGTATCACTCCAAAAAAATTATATGTGAAACGAGTTTCTTTAATGTATAGTTGCGCATATTTACTAAAAATTATTAAAAGATTCCTGTTTTTTTTTTTAAATTTAGTTTAAAATTTAAATTTTCTGTTTATTAAAGGACATACAGCCTGTTAAGTGGTGAGTTTTAAATTATTTTAAAATATTGGAAATGGAATTTTGGTAAATTACAGTAACTAAATATTTTAGAAACCCTCCCTATAAAGAATCATAAGGGTGAATAAGAGAAACAGAAGAATCCAAGTGTTAAATTGTAACCACTCACTTAAATATCACATCAAATAATAAAAAGGACAAATTTAATAACTATTACTCTGTTTACAATTTTAACTCTCGCGTACATTAAACCTAAATATCTTTTCATGAAACATACTATGGTAACTCTGTAAATATTTGTAAACAATTGTTTTTAAATTTAGTTTCCTGTATTAATTGAAATTATTTTATAAGGTTAATTTGTAAAGATTTTGGGAAATCATCGCATATATTAAAAATATATAGAACATTCGATCAATGTATTTTGTAAAATATATATTTTAACTGGTATTTTTTTAAAAAGGAAACCCGGTTTGCTTATTTTGTAAATCAGCACTATTAGAAACCCAACTGTAGAATTATCGCTTAAAAATCTGTTTACTAGTTTCTAGAAAATGTAAAGCGCCTTAGAATGGAATGGATGAACCACAGTAGCTTCTAAAAGCCTTGCGAAAATCATTAAGCTTTATGAGACTAATAAAAACTACTATAGGGGGCTACCAGGGTTTAGTAAATAAGTGGGATTTCCATTTTCTCATAAATTATCATAGTTTTAAATCATATAAGTTTTTCGTAGCTATTTAAATAGTTCAAGAATTTGAGCAGTTTTAGGACTTGGTCCTTCAGAATCAGAGATTTGAGAGTTTTTAATAACCACGTGGTATGACAACCCAGTAATTAAATTGTAAGGGCATGGCAATCTGGAAACGTATTAAAATTCAAGAGGCACAAGGAATTTTTTTATAGTTGGACCCCTAGTGAAAATATTATAATGAGTTTTCAGTGTTCCTTAGAACGGAACCAGCATTGAGAGCGTAATCTCTAAGGATGCCAGGATTATACAGAGATCAGGGAATTGAGATATATTTTAAAACCTTCCAGAACCTGAAAGATCAAATGCTTAAAGCTGTAAGAATATTACGCAAAAGTAAAGTTACAGGCAATAACAGCTTATACAATGATACCGAGTGTCCCAGAAACTAAAATTGTCAGAACCCTAATGGATTCGTTAAGTTCAAAACCCTTACACGAATTAAGCCGATCTTCTTTTGCTAGCTTTTCTGGATCAAGAGGTTCACGGAATAACTGAAATTAACAAAAAAGAACCCCAAACAGAGCAAAATTTATTTCTTTTAAAATAGAAATTTTTTAAAGTGCCCATCTTATGAAATATTACATAGATATGTATCAAATTTTTATAATTTTAGTTTTAATAACAGAAGTAATTTTAAAAATAACAGATTTATTATGTGAGCTTTTTAAATAACAACCCGTTTTCAGTATCTTTGTAGAAATTTATATGCTTGAACAATATAGTTTTTTGTTAAGAAAATGCAACTACTTTTATAATAATAATTTAAATTCTAAGATGGACTCTACATATTTTGTTTAAACTAAAATTATATGTATTGAAAACTACAATAACTATACATATGCATTCCGTAAATTACACAATAAGTGAAAAATTATCCAAGTTTCTACTTTATTTAAAACTAAGGTTATAATAGAAACTATTTTAGAACGATAAGGACAGTAAATATCAATATTGAAATAATTTCAAAGGGTTAGTAAAGCAAATAAAAGTTTAGAGGCGTTTGATTGAAAATTAAATCCCAGAACACAATGTTCGCACAGTTTCTCACCAAACTTCACATCAATTAAATCGAACTAAAAGTTTATTGAATCCACTAATTTTGTTTTTGTTATTATTTGAATGTACTTCCGAAAAAATATATTCTCCTTTTTTTAACAGAATATAAGTAGTAATAACGTCATAAAAACTTTATCAAAAGGTCTTCTTAAATACGGATTATTATATAAAGCCTAGCTAACGTAAAATTTATGGTTAACTAAATATTAAACATATCTGTATCTGTTGATGGTGGAATATGTTTTTAAAACTTAATAATAATTTTTAGTAGAACGCTCTAATCGCCTTGGATACTAAATGTAGGATTCCCTTAAAAATATTCAGTTTGTTAACATTGGGACAACTTCAATCATGACCTGATTATTTAGTATTAATGTTTTTCTGCCAAACCCTTTTATGCATTTAATGATTTGGGGGCCGTTTATAAGAAAAAGTTGGGGATTCAAATCCTTAAATGGTAGTTTTTGTAACACGAACAAAGGAAACATCTAAAGGAAAATTGTAAATTTGTATCATGTAAAATATGAATGTCATAGAATGTACATGATTTTTCAACATAGATTGCAGCATAACAAATCTTTTCTGGGATATGATTGATTACATTAATGTAAAGTATTAAAAACTAAAAGAGCGTCACTAAAACTGCTTAAAACAAATCCGAAATTAACGGGTTTTCACGTTTCCTCTACTAAGCACCTCACAATAAATCTAGTTTGCTGAAGGGTTGTTATAAGCTGATATATTTTTGTATTTTACAGCTCGAATGTTATTGTAGGTTAGGCAATTAATAAATTTAGGATGAAAATAAACCACAAGTGTTTAAATTACTCTACTTTTTTACAAGGCAAGAGTGCGCCACACTACGTGTTTGCATAAAAAGCTTCGTTCGTTTATTTAATATATTACATACACACATCACCACCCGAATGCAATTTTCATTCATAAAGGTTTATGAAAATAGTCTATTATAAATTTTGGGAGAAAACCATTGTAATGGTTTTTTGTTTACGGAGTTTTGTGATTAGATAACGTTTCATATTAAGAAAAGAAACATTTATAAAATTTTATAACAACACTAATAACAGGTTTGTTGTTACAAAACTTTAATCTTCAAAAATACCCAAAATACATTTATTATTAAAATTTTAAAAATATTTCATTTCATTTAAATAATATGGAAATTTGGTGATATAATATATTTTCAAGTATAATTTAGGATTTCGGACACTTGAGAATTATTATATTTTATACACAATGTTATATCTTAAAAAAACATGTGGTAGAGATTAAAGAATTAAATAATAAAGGAATAAAAAAAAAAACAAAAGAATAGAATAACATCGATCGCTCGTTTTCCCCCTGAAATGTCGTTAAAATGGACCAATAAAAAAAAAGATTTCTGTTCTGGCTTCATTTTCATTCAAACCAATGAGAACGTGATTGGAGATGCGTAACATGAATTTTTTTCGGTCTAATTTCTCTTATAAAGACGTAAAAAAATTAATCACACTTTGGTCCCACATAAAAATCATATCTCCCTCCATGCGCCTAAAAATTTAGGTAGAGATGGTGTCCAATCATCGAGTATTGTGGTTTAGTACATTTTCCGTAACATCAATCAATAACCACATTTCCCGGGAAAAGGCCTCTCAATTTTTATCATCAATAATAACACAAAAAACTTTTTATAAATATTTAGTGTTTTAGTAGTTTTTATTTATATAGTACATTTAAAATGTTGCTGAATTCAAAATACTGTTTAAGCTAATACCCAGTACAGGTGATAATTCCTACGTAAATTAACTCCTTTGTGAAATCTGGAGGTGGGAGTTATGGCAATTATATGATATATATACAAAGGTCGAGCATGCTTTGGGTACAACACATTATCGTATGTTCTCTCGCGGCACTAGCGCGGTGTGAGCAGGACCCATTAATTACTGTGGTTTAAACGGTGCAAGCCATTTACTGGCAGGCCCTTTCACACCTGACCCGCTTCACCTCTGACAGTCGTAACTCGCGGCTTTGTATTGATCTCTTATATTAAGCAATTAGTTAACATTTATTGTAACATTTTTTCACCCTTCATCACATTTTTAAATATTACTTACTTGTAAGTTTGTCCTTATAATTATTTATAAATTAAAATCGCAAGTCTGACATTTTCATATACCTAAAAAGTAGTAATAACTTTCCTTGTAAGAACCTTGAGTCCCAAGTGTGTTTTTCCAAGCATTCACCAAAAGGAGGACCGTGACTACACGTTAAACTAACCTCCAAAGACCTTATTATGTACTGTTACATGCTGCATTATTATACTTTTAAACCCTTTACCATTTCCATATTCTATAAAACTATTAGTAAATTATCCCACTACTTAAGTTTGAAATATAGCAGTAAATGTTAAACCATCCCGTGAAAATTTTTTGCCTTTTTTGCAGTTTTATTGATAATTTGATACAACAGAACTGTATCAACCTCTAAACTCCGCGCCTGGCTAAAAAGTACACAACATATTTAGGTGATTTCATTTTTTAAACAGTTTCTTATAATGATTTACCAAGACTCACCTTAAAAAACTCTAGATAACTAACATTTTATTTTTGAATATTTCTTATTATTTTTAAAGCCTTAATTAAGCAAGGGACGCTCATCTTATTTTAGCCTTAACCTGGCCGTCCTCATAGGCCACTATGAAGTGCGGATCAATCTTATCAAGCAGAATTGAAAAGGAGAGATTAAAAAATCCAGATAACAGCAGACACACGTGGCCTATTGGCTCTTTCCCGGAAATTTTATTTCTAAATATTGGGCTTTAGTAAATTTATTGTAACCTCTAAATTTAGTTATGAAAATAAAGTTCCATCCCCGAGCGTAGTGAAAACAAATCAATTTTTAGAAAGCATAAATCCTTATGCATCCTTCTAATTATCGGATATTAATGGAAATTTTTAAAATTTTTTTCTGATTATTTTTTAAATCACATGAATAAGTGGAAGGAATCCCAGTTTCCTTTAAACTATTTAAGTGTTTAGAATAATGATTTAATTTGAGAAGTTAGTAAAGTGAGCTTCGACCCACAATGAATATGCCTGGAAAAAGTAAAATTAAATTTGTATGTTTAAATAACTAAGGATCACTGATCATCGCGTTGCATTGTACTTCCAGGAACTATCGCTATGCGTTTGTCGACGTCCTCATGGTTTATACAATCCTTCAAATTCTTTATGACACAATTACAGTAGGCTAATACAGAAGTTTTAGAACAGAGTAAAATTAATATTACTTTGAAAGGATAAAATAGAATACAATAATAAATGAATAATCGCATATGGTTCCCCAGAAACTTAAATCAATATATATCAATATAAATCAAAAATTGTAAATTTGATTATGTAAAAATTTTGGTAAGTTTATTGTGCAAAGAATAATTTTTTCCTACAGGACAGTAATTTTATTATTCGTAATTTTTTACTTATCTAAACCTAAAACATGTTACAGTTTAAAATAGGGAGGTTTTTCCCTTTCATTCATATACAATAGATGTTTTTTTTGAAACATAGTGCTCACCAAGGGATTATTTTTCCTATAATTTTTGTATTAGGTTAATATTATGGATTAAAACTATTTATTAGAAAAAAGGGTATGGTGGCCCTCTTCACTTTCCCGGAAAATGAAATGTAAATTTTTATATGAATTTTATTTAGCAGGAGTAAAACAAAATTATAAATTGTAGAAATCTGCTTAAAATTTAATAGATTTTTTCAGAATCAAGCTATTGCCTCTCTCGTACACATAGCCATTTTTATTTATCATGCTTTTAATAAAGAATGTATACTACGCAAATAACATTTAATCAATATAGTTTAACACTTAACCACTTTTTGTCAAGGTGGAATAAATTGTACATGGAGTCAACTTTTATATCGGAATATTTTGTTACGGTAAACCATATTTATTCCATTCGCTTGCAGGTTTGCAAGTGGTTTACATATAACTAAACCCTAGCACGTAAAGTAAACAGACAAAAGCTAGAGTTTTACGTTGATACAGGTATACGTGTCCAACAAGCTCACTCAGTAACTGAACTACACCATTAGGTATAACCCCTCCGCAAAATCTTTTTTCTTTTACACTTTTTGATCCTTTTATATAAAAACGAGCTTAATAAATAGTATTTAATGATTATTGTTTATGACTTTCTCATCAAACAAAAAAGATACAATATAGTTACATATATATAATCTATATATATATATATATATATATATATATATAATAAATATATTATAAAAATTATAATATATAATATGATATATATAATATATAATAGTGGTCTTGTGTTTTTAAATTATTTTTTATAATTTTAATCTAATACACCACCACACAACACACATATGTTTCCATAATTTTTTTTAAATATTAACTGAAAAAATATATAAACACATGTTTGAATGGGAATCTTGGGTGTATTCTCATCAGCAATAATAAAAATATTTCTACGTGGTTAATTATTTCTACATCTTAAATGGTCAATTTATAGCACGATCATATGGTGATTTTCCATACGATTTTTTTAATTGCTATTATATAACTTAAAACAATGTAGGATTTATTTGACTTTAAGTTTCACAATTGAACTGTGCATAACACTAAACCTAGATTATGTCAATTGTTTCCTAGATAATACAATCTGCGGTAAATCCTATATATTACGCAATCTCTACAATGGCTTACACATATCGACTAACGGCACGGGGTAGAAAGTTGAGTAGCCGTGTTTCTTGTATGGTTGCCGCCCCTAGAAATATTTAATAACATTACGATGCGTGTATTTCATAACGAACCAATGAGTTGCAATTTTAGTGTTATTTTTCATTGAAATGGAGCTGCAGTTACAATTTATGTGCCGCTTTCACTTAATATAAAATAATTTCTCCCAATGATAGTTGGAAAATAAAATTTTGCATTAGAACACAGCCGTTCAGTCACTCACTGTTGACTAATATGTCAAAGCGTTTCACATAAAATTTTCATGCCAAATAGGAGTTGCTAACTCTAAGTGACAAAAAAAAATGTTTGTGTTGAAGCTTTCCTCTGGCATTAAAACAGTTAAATAAAAAAACATAACCCAAACAAGCTGATATATACGTTGCGTCCCTTAAAAAAGCTTCTTGTTCATTTAATTCTACTCTAATGACAGAATATTGAAATTTTACACACATTATATTGTGACCATTAAAAGTAGTATAGAGTGACGGAATACCTTAGAACTAGGAAATCAAATTTACAACGGCCCTTAGAAATATAATGATATTATTACTATGTTTCCAAGGGGGGGAAATTTCCAACGCTACTACAGCACCGGGAATTAGATTTAAATAAACCAAAAAATAGTGGACTTTTGACATAATAAAATTTTATCTATGCATCTATGGCCCCATAAAAAAAAAAAAAAAACCGCCCCCCAAAAAAAAGCCCTCCAAAACACCACCACAATGCAAATATTTCATATGCAAACAATATTATTTTAAAACATAAGTATTACGTTTCCTTGAAAACTTGAATTTTGATAAGCTACGTATGTTAAAACATTTTCTTGCTTCAAGTACACGGATTTTGGAGTAATTTGAGCGAAGTTAGGTTTTCCTCAGACTAAATGTATATAGCTCAATTTTGGTTGTTACAAAAAAAAGATTTATTTTTTATATGCTTCATGCCCACACATTCCACCTTTAAAATAAGAAGCAAACACCCTTTCTATGTAGGGATTCAACATATTATTAAGGTAAGTGCTTTCTCTTAAAGATTATTTACGGATTTAGTATTTTTGTACTTGCTATACTTGCATAATTAATTAATATAAAAGTGGCGTATTGAAATTTGCCTAAAGATAGCTAATCTTAAAGATAATTAGAAACCGTTTGTAACTTTTTTATTTCTTTATCCCGTAATAAAAAACTGTATAAAATTTTCTCTCATTTAAGAAACAGATAATTGTTGTTTCTTTGAACTTTATTTATAATATTTTTGGAGAGATATCAGGAGATCTATTTTTTTATTTCTCTTGGGACTTTAATTTATGTTCTGTAGTGTTTTTTATACCATTTCAAAGGGAAATATCATACAATAGAAAAATCACGTTGCAAAGCCACGGAAAAAACTTTTAGTAGGTTAATATATAACGTATGTAAATCGTTTTTATAAAAAATATGGTGGGGATAAGAAATCATGTTTCAACAATTATATTGATCTTCACCTTATATATTATTTTTTTTATTTAAAAATTATTTATAACTAAAACTTTACGACAAATTTAATATTATCTTTTATAAACCTCTTCTCTTAATATATTATTAGAAGAAATTATTTAAAACTACCACCACTTTTACAAAGTCAATTAATTCCAAGGCTCCGAAGCACTAGCTTACCTATATATATAGACATTCAGTCATTTAGAAATAGTTTCCGAATTACTAGATGCTTTTCAATGGGATACTGAACTAAGTTATCCACCTATGGACACTATAATGGAAATATTGTATTTAAATGATATCTAACCTTAAAAGGTTCTCCCTAAATATTGGCACGTTGGTGTACATATTTTTCCTTGTCGTTACAATTTAGCAAACTTTTAAATTGGGCCCGTCAAGAAAACATAATTCACTCGAATCAGATAGGTAGTCAAAAACTTCGCCAATTCTTTCTTACCTAACTGCGTGCGAAGCCGCAGCGTAAACTACCTAAGGCGGAATTCAAAAGCAAAAATTTACAACCAGACACTTATATGCAATTTTAATGAAGTGAAAATAAAATCCGTTGTTGAAACGGCCATTGCGTCATTTTTGTATCTTTCATCGCATTATGTCCTTTTCTATCATAAAATAATATATATACTATATATATTACCATTTATATATATATATATATATATATATATATATATATATAGTATAATTTCAATAAACATTGAATCGCAATAAAGTATTGCTTATTTAAACCCATATGTGGACAAGATACGGCCCAAATACCAAAATAATTGAATCGGAAAAAAAAAAAGTAAGCGCTCGGTGAGTTTCAAATGGTAGCACATTCACCCAGGCCAAATGTGAGAGATTCCGGGTTTTCGACTCCCGGCGGAGCAAGTACTTTTTGCGATTCAATGTTTATTTGAAATTAAATAAGGGCTATTGCCATTATACAAATTTAATAATATATAAAATATACAAAATATATATTATATTTATTCCATTCCAATGTGAAAGTATAAGAAACTTTAAAATTTAAGGATGTTTTACAGTGTCAAATTATTCAATGAACTCACATGAATGTTTTTAAGATCCAATGCAATGCAGAGGAAATTGCTGGGTGAGGTCGCGGGGTAAGAGATAGTTAATATCTATAAACTGTTAAAAAAGGTTTGTAAAAAAAATTAAAACTATTATTTTCGGGGTTGATATTGTCTGTCGTTTCTGGGGAAGGTGTGTTATTATACATTTATTACTGCTTAGATATATTAAAGCATAAAAATATTTATTGCCCAAATTTTTAAACGCAAGAATTCAAAATCTAAACAGACAATGTAGTTGCGGAATTTGTATTAGAATTACTAAATCTATTTTACTTACATATAATAGTTACAGGAGTTGTGTGGGAAAGCCGCTATAATTTAAATTGGTTGTTATATTAAAGTGTTAGCGAAACTTATCAACTCGTGGGTTGAAAAAACATATTTTATTTCAGTCTTGTCTGCACAATGCATTAAAATAAATTGACTTATATACTTGGAAAAATTATAATAATCTAAAGTTTTTATAATTATAAAAAATTCAAATCATATTTATTACTAAATTTATAATGATTAAATATTAATAATTGTAGGACATTTATTCCACATAATGCTTACATTCCAAACCTTCATTTTTGCCCAAATCTCTTACATAATAACTTGGCCGTATTTTTTCTCCAAACTGTTTATGCCAGTTTTCTTAATTTTTCCAAATGGGTGCGTTTTCCCAATTATTTGATAAAAATTTAGCCGACATTATAAAAATGCATTTGAGCGTTAAAACAATCGATTTTAATAAAAGTCGTCAATACTTTGGTCTCAGTAAGTTTTCAAAGAACTCTGACAGTGAATTGGATACCTCATTGCAAAGGCAAATGTTATATGCTACCGTTTCTATGTTTCCTTAGTGCGAATGTTGTGTCTCTAGTGTCACATATCACATACCCTGTACTGTACTTCCGGCCCCCTTTGTTGGTTTGTAAATGTATGATCAAGCAGGTTGACTCTGTCTCCCATATAATATAACAGATTTTGTTAAGATTGAACAGTTGCAACTTTTTTAAAGCGGTCCAACAAGGACTCTCTTTGATATAGATGGTTAAGAAATTAATCAAATCGTTTTTGAAAACTCTACTATTTTGAAATTTTTTCTTAAGCTCTGCAAAAAATCCCGACGAATCCACCAGTAGATAAGATTTTGGAATAATGAAGATAGTTAATACTTCGTCATAAATAACTAAATTAAGTTAGTATTTGCCCTTAATTGTCTTATATATATAAATTTACTGGGCCCAATCTAGAGAAAACTAAATCGAAAATTTGGTTGAAAAACTTCCTTTTTGCATAGGGTATTATTCGTTCAATGCTAAATGGTTTCCCTGGGACATACCTGACACCTTTAGGCAAATATTTCTACATAAACTCTTGTAGTCAAAACTTAATGATACCCAATTTAAAGGAATATAATAATAATAAAATTACCTTTTTCAAAAAGCCCTATGCTTATTACAATTTTACGAGATATATAGCAATGGATCATTTTGGCACATGTACTTTTTTATTCACATAGTAAAATATCTACGGAGACATATTTATAGCACGCAAATTTTGTTTAAAACTTCTTTGCAATGGGACCAGACATGAGTTTCGTTTCTTTGTTTACTAAACAAAGATATCATATTAAAGAAATACTAAGTAGGGTTTTCTCTTGTAATGCTGCCCTTAAAAAATATTTAATCTTCAGAAAGAACATTTATTTCAAATTGGGTTTTTTGGAAAAAACCCTTTTTTTTTATTATTTTAAGATAAAAAAGAGTTCTATGATCATGACTCATGTCAAAACCTGAGTACCTGGTTGAAGCGTCATTAAGGCATTTACTCATTCAGTAGGCCTGTTACATCTTCTCTTTAGTTGACATTTTTTGTATGAAACCCATTATCTGAAGCCTAGTTATATGATAACGTAATGTGGTGTACTTCTTCCTTGGTATAAAGTAAATAAAACCCCTTTCATAAAGTTGTAGCTTTTTTTAATTCATACTTAATCCAAGTTATTATCAAAACTGCTATATGTAACCAATATTAATTTGTCCACATTTTTGTTATGAAAGTGAGGGACTAACCCTTATTCTTTGACATTTAAAAAAAAAATTTTTTAATAAAACAGGTTTTTTGGGAAAAATTTTTTAAAAAACCCTAAACGCCCAAAAGTTTTATTGTTTTTTTTAAATTTTAATTTAAGTTTTTTAAAAACTCATTTTTTTTAAAAATTTGTTAAAATTAAAAATTTTAAAAAATTGTGATTTTAAAATTTTTTAAAAAAAAAAAAAAAAAAAGGGACAAAAAATTTTTTCCTGATAATTTTTTAAGCAATTAACATCAACCAAGACTTTTAAATCCCTTCGAATTGCATTTTTTACTATTTTAAAAAATTTTTAAATTTTAAAACATTTATCAAAACTTTTGAAAAGGGGGGAACTTGGGGGGCAAAAAAAAAACTACAATTTTAAAAAAATTTTTTGTAAAAATTATTTTGGGCACAATAATTTTTCTTTTTTAAAATTTTTTTTTTAAATTTTTTTAGTATAAAAATTTTTTAATTTTTGGTTTTTTTTTTCCCAAAACACTTTTTTTTCAATTTTTAAGGGAAAAAAAAAAAAACGGATTTAAGATCATTCCCCCATATTTCACATAATGGTTTTTAAAAATTTTGTAGCGGGATTTTTTAACCCCAAAACCGGGGCCCCCCCATGCGGGGCCCAAAAAAATGCCCAGACTTTTTTTAAATTTTAAAAGGGGTATGCGTAAAAATCACCCCAAAATTTAAAAATTGAAAACCCTGTGTTAAAGTTACAATACATTTAAATTACACAATTATAATATAAAAAAAACCAATAACTGTAGGGGAAACCCCAAAAAATTTTCCCAGACTTTTTTTTTTTAAAACCCCCATACAAATTTTTTTTAAAATAGACAAATTTTTTTTCAAAAAAAATATTTGGGTAAATTCTGTTTTTCCACGGGGATTTTAAAAATTACCCACCACCCCCAGCTAGGTAAAAAAAAAGGCCCCTACCTTTTAAAAAAAAAGACTTTTTTTTTAAAGTTACAATACTTTCCCCCTTTTACGGCATTAGAAAAAATAAAAAAACCAAGGACCCGTATGTCCCAAAACATCGTTATGAATGGGCCCCTTTTTGAACCACCATATTATTTTAGTAATTTTTTTAAAAAATTATGTCAATACAAATTTTTAAAAAATCCAAATAAAATTGGGGAAAAATTTTTTTAAAGTATTTTAAAATTTTAAATTTTAAAACGGGTTAAAACCCCAAAGTAAAATTTTCTTTAAACTCTTTTTCCCTTTTCCCAAAAAAAAAAGGGAAAGGGTTTTCCCTATGTTTCCCAAAAAATTTTCCCCCGGGAAAAAAATTTAAGATAAAAAAAAAGGGGGATTATGGAAGGGGAAAATTGTTTTTTAAAAACACACTAACTATTTCTTCCCGGGTTAAAAAGGGGAAAAAAAGGAAAAAAATGTCATTTTTTTATATAAAAATTCCCAAATTTAAAATTGGGGCTTTTTAAAAAATCTTTTAAAAAAAATCCAAATTTTTAAATTTTTTTTTTGCAATCAATGGAAAAAAATTTTCTTTATACAGTTTTTGAATAATTTTTTTTAAATTTTTTTCTATTTTTTTTTCCAAAACCCAAAGAAAAAAAATTAAAATTAAAAAAACGGGGGAGACTAAATTTTCAGATAATTTAAATTAAACTTCTTTTCTGTACGCACTTCCCCTTTTACATAACAATTCAGGGAACCTCATGTGAGTTAAACAAACTTTACAAAATACGTTCGCAAATTACAAAAAATTTATTATAGTTTTTGTAATATTAATTTATATGGAAAAATTCTTTTTTTTTTACCTAAGAGACAAAAGTAATTGCTAAGATCGAACAAACCCTTCCTTCATAAAATAAAGGCTTCATTCCAAAACGGCCATTTCCATCTATAACCAGTGAATCATCCCTAACTTCCCTGATATACAACTGAATAAAATTTGATTTTATTTGCTTTAATCGTCTGTAGGATTGTATATTTTCGAAATAATTTTATGAAAGAATTTTTCAAAAAAAATTAAAATGTATTTTTTAAATAAAAAATTTTGGGTTAAAATTTTTTTCCCAAAAATTTCCCCTTTCGGAACATTTTGTAGTTTTGGAAAACTTAATCGTGATTTTTTTTTCGGGTGAATTTCTTACCAATTTATCTAGGGCCTAATGAGAGAAATTTTTGTAAATCCGGGGGGGCTTGGAATGGGAAATTTTCAATTGACATTTTAAATTGGCCTCACAATCAAAAAAGGAGTTTTTTTTTATTTAAAATTCAAAGGGTTTATATTTTAAGATTTTTTCCAATAATTTAATATAAACAATAAGGAACGTCATAAAGATCTCCAACGTTTTCTTAAAATGAAAAAGTTTTCAATACAAAAATATGTTTTAAATAAAACCGGGGATAACGCTTTTCCGGGGGATTTTTAAAATAAACAATTTCATAAAACATTTTTTTTATAGGTCAAACCGCCTGCCAAACAGGCAATTAGCTTAAAAGGGGGATATTTTTTCCCCTCTTGTTTTACTACTTTT